>NW_027062755.1:37426-175992 GCF_032884065.1 Artemia franciscana | reverse complement strand
GGGACAACCCATTTCATATCAATCCCTCGCTCTCTACGCTAAAGTTTGACTCTTTGCCACAACTCTATTTTTTAAAACAATTAAAAGCTTTAGCGTAAAGAGCGAGGGATTTATATGAAATGGGTTGTCCCCTCCGCAATCCCTCGCTCTTTACGCTAAAGCTTTTAATTGTTTTAAAAGTATCGTATCCCAAAAAGCATAGCTACTAGACTTTTGGAAACTTTTTGAAAAAATGACCTTTTCAAAATTCAGATCGGTGTTGAAGGGGGAGGGACATTTAAAAAGTGGAAGGAACGATTGACTTCTGATGACTCTTTAGCATGCCTGGAAAGCCCGGAAGCATAGCTATTAGACTTTTGGAAACTTTTTGAAAAAAATGACCTTTTCAAAATTCCGGTCTGTGCTGAAGGGGGAGGGACATTTAAAAAGTGGAAGGAATGATTGACATCTGATTACAATTTACATCTTTAGCATGCCTGGAAAGCCCGGAAATGTCTTGGAAAGATTCTAAGGCATTTGGGTTCATATCCAAAACTAATCAATACTTTTTAAAAGGATTTATTTTCACTTTCCCCTCAGAAGGCTGTCATATCATGCCGTAAAATAGGTAAAACTTTACTAGTTTTGAATTTATACATACGCTAGCACCAAGCAATACTTTTCAAAGGGCTTTATTGTGTCATTTCCCTTATGACTCTGTCGTGTCATCACTTAAAATATTTACGACTTTATTAATTTCGACCTTAGGCATACACCAATACTAAGCAATATTTTTCAAAAAGGCTTTATTATATCATTTTCCTCATGTGACTGTCGTATTATCGCTTAAAATATATATGGCTATTAATTTAGACTCTGTGCACACTAATCAATACTTTTCAAAATACCTTGTTGTATCCTTTCCCTCATCATAGTGTGTGGTATCATCGCTTAAAATATATACGACTTTATTAATTTTGACCCTACGCATTGCCCCAACACTAAGCTCCACTTTTAAAAAGGCTTTATTGTATAAGTTTCCTAAAAGGGTTGTCGTATTATCGTTCAAAAATATACAACTTAATCAATTTTAACTTTATGCATATCTCAATACTAATCAATACTTTTCAATAAGATTTTATTCTAACATTTTCCTCAGAGGGCTGTCGTATCATTACTTAAAATAGATACAACTTTACTAGTTTTGCCTTTATACATATGCCAACATTAAGCAGTGCTTTTCAAAAGGCTTTATTGTGTCATTTCCCTGATGGGTCTGCCGTGTCATCCCTCGTCATAGTGTGTCTTATCATCGCTTAAAATATATACGACTTTATTGATTTTGACCTTACGCATTGCCCCAACACTAAGCTCCGCTTTTAAAAAGGCTTTATTGTATAAGTTTCCTAAAAGGGTTGTCGTATTATCGTTCAAAAATATATAACTTTATCAATTTTAACTTTATGAATATCTCAATACTAATCAATACTTTTCAATAGGATTTATTCTAACACTTTCCTCAGAGGGCTGTCGCATCATTACTTAAAATAGATACAACTTTACTAGTTTTGACTTATATACCAGCACTTAGCAGTGCTTTTCAAAAGGCTTTATTGTATCATTTCCCTCATAAGGCTGCCGTGTCATCACTTAAAATATATACAACTTTATTAATTTTTATCTTTATACGTACCCCAAGCAAAGCAACACTTTTAAAAAAGCTTTACTGAATCATTTTTTCTCATTGTGTTGTCGTGTCATTGCTTAAAATATACACAACTTTATTGATTTTGAACTTAAGCATAGCGTAATACTAAGTAGTAATTTTCAAAAAGGCTTTATTGTATCATTTTCCTTATAATAGTGTCCTATTATCGCTCAAAATATACACTACAATTAATTTTGAGTTCGTCGGATACCGAATTTAAATATGGTTAAGCTGCAGTTGGTGTGCAGTTGGACATTGACCTTAAATGGAAGTCCCACGTCCCATTTATTTAAATCAGTAGTTTTCTCCTTAAATCTGTCTCCTCTTCAAACTGTTCTCCATATTACCAGAAATTATATAACAGGGAAAGATATTAGGGATACTAGTTATATTTTTTGACATTGGAACAGTGTTGATATTAGGGAAGAAATTACCTGATATTATATAACAGGGAAAGATATTAGGGATACTAGTTGATATTTTTTGACATTGGAAACGTGTTGATATTAGGAAAGAAATTACCTGATATTATATAACAGGGAAAGTTATTAGGGATACTAGTTGATATTTTTTGACATTGGAACAGTGTTGATATTAGGGAAGAAATTACCTGATATTATATAACAGGGAAAGATATTAGGGATACTAGTTGATATTTTTTGACATTGGAACAGTGTTGATATTAGGGAAGAAATTACCTGATATTATATAACAGGGAAATATATTAGGGATACTAGTTGATATTTTTTGACATTGGAACAGTGTTGATATTAGGGAAGAAATTACCTGATATTATATAACAGGGAAATATATTAGGGATACTAGTTGATATTTTTGACATTGGAACAGTGTTGATATTAGGGAAGAAATTACCTGATATTATATAACAGGGAAATATATTAGGGATACTAGTTGATATTTTTTGACATTGGAACAGTGTTGATATTAGGGAAGAAATTACCTGATATTATATAACAGGGAAAGATATTAGGGATACTAGTTGATATTTTTTGACATTGGAACAGTGTTGATATTAGGGAAGAAATTACCTGATATTATATAACAGGGAAAGATATTAGGGATACTAGTTGATATTTTTTGACATTGGAACAGTGTTGATATTAGGGAAGAAATTACCTGATATTATATAACAGGGAAAGATATTAGGGATACTAGTTGATATTTTTTGACATTGGAACAGTGTTGATATTAGGGAAGAAATTACCTGATATTATATAACAGGGAAAGATATTAGGGATACTAGTTGATATTTTTTGACATTGGAAACAGTGTTGATATTAGGGAAGAAATTACCTGATATTATATAACAGGGAAAGATATTAGGGATACTAGTTGATATTTTTTGACATTGGAACAGTGTTGATATTAGGGAAGAAATTACCTGATATTATATAACAGGGAAAGATATTAGGGATACTAGTTGATATTTTTTGACATTGGAACAGTGTTGATATTAGGGAAGAAATTACCTGATATTATATAACAGGGAAAGATATTAGGGATACTAGTTGATATTTTTTGACATTGGAACAGTGTTGATATTAGGGAAGAAATTACCTGATATTATATAACAGGGAAAGATATTAGGGATACTAGTTGATATTTTTTGACATTGGAACAGTGTTGATATTGGGGAAGAAATTACCTGATATTATATAACAGGGAAAGATATTAGGGATACTAGTTGATATTTTTTGACATTGGAACAGTCTTGATATTAGGGAAGAAATTACCTGATATTATATAACAGGGAAAGATATTAGGGATACTAGTTGATATTTTTTGACATTGGAACAGTGTTGATATTAGGGAAGAAATTACCTGATATTATATAACAGGGAAAGATATTAGGGATACTAGTTGATATTTTTTGACATTGGAACAGTGTTGATATTAGGGAAGAAATTACCTGATATTATATAACAGGGAAAGATATTAGGGATACTAGTTGATATTTTTTGACATTGGAACAGTGTTGATATTAGGGAAGAAATTACCTGATATTATATAACAGGGAAAGATATTAGGGATACTAGTTGATATTTTTTGACATTGGAACAGTCTTGATATTAGGGAAGAAATTACCTGATATTATATAACAGGGAAAGATATTAGGGATACTAGTTGATATTTTTTGACATTGGAACAGTGTTGATATTAGGGAAGAAATTACCTGATATTATATAACAGGGAAAGATATTAGGGATACTAGTTGATATTTTTTGACATTGGAACAGTGTTGATATTGGGGAAGAAATTACCTGATATTATATAACAGGGAAAGATATTAGGGATACTAGTTGATATTTTTTGACATTGGAACAGTGTTGATATTAGGGAAGAAATTACCTGATATTATATAACAGGGAAAGATATTAGGGATACTAGTTGATATTTTTTGACATTGGAACAGTCTTGATATTAGGGAAGAAATTACCTGATATTATATAACAGGGAAAGATATTAGGGATACTTGTTGATATTTTTTGACATTGGAACAGTGTTGATATTAGGGAAGAAATTACCTGATATTATATAACAGGGAAAGATATTAGGGATACTAGTTGATATTTTTTGACATTGGAACAGTGTTGATATTAGGGAAGAAATTACCTGATATTATATAACAGGGAAAGTTATTAGGGATACTAGTTGATATTTTTTGACATTGGAACAGTGTTGATATTAGGGAAGAAATTACCTGATATTATATAACAGGGAAAGTTATTAGGGATACTAGTTGATATTTTTTGACATTGGAACAGTGTTGATATTAGGGAAGAAATTACCTGATATTATATAACAGGGAAAGATATTAGGGATACTAGTTGATATTTTTTGACATTGGAACAGTGTTGATATTAGGGAAGAAATTACCTGATATTATATAACAGGGAAAGATATTAGGGATACTAGTTGATATTTTTTGACATTGGAACAGTGTTGATATTAGGGAAGAAATTACCTGATATTATATAACAGGGAAAGATATTAGGGATACTAGTTGATATTTTTTGACATTGGAACAGTGTTGATATTAGGGAAGAAATTACCTGATATTATATAACAGGGAAAGATATAACAGTAGTGTTGATATTAGGGAAGAAATTACCTGATATTATATAACAGGGAAAGTATATTAGGGATACTAGTTGATATTTTTTGACATTGGAACAGTGTTGATATTAGGGAAGAAATTACCTGATATTATATAACAGGGAAATATATTAGGGATACTAGTTGATATTTTTTGACATTGGAACAGTGTTGATATTAGGGAAGAAATTACCTGATATTATATAACAGGGAAATATATTAGGGATACTAGTTGATATTTTTTGACATTGGAACAGTGTTGATATTAGGGAAGAAATTACCTGATATTATATAACAGGGAAAGATATTAGGGATACTAGTTGATATTTTTTGACATTGGAACAGTGTTGATATTAGGGAAGAAATTACCTGATATTATATAACAGGGAAAGTTATTAGGGATACTAGTTGATATTTTTTGACATTGGAACAGTGTTGATATTAGGGAAGAAATTACCTGATACTATATAACAGGGAAAGATATTAGGGATACTAGTTGATATTTTTTGACATTGGAACAGTGTTGATATTAGGGAAGAAATTACCTGATATTATATAACAGGGAAAGATATTAGGGATACTAGTTGATATTTTTTGACATTGGAACAGTGTTGATATTAGGGAAGAAATGACCTGATATTATATAACAGGGAAAGATATTAGGGATACTAGTTGATATTTTTTGACATTGGAACAGTGTTGATATTAGGGAAGAAATTACCTGATATTATATAACAGGGAAAGATATTAGGGATACTAGTTGATATTTTTTGACATTGGAACAGTGTTGATATTAGGGAAGAAATTACCTGATATTATATAACAGGGAAAGTTATTAGGGATACTAGTTGATATTTTTTGACATTGGAACAGTGTTGATATTAGGGAAGAAATTACCTGATATTATATAACAGGGAAAGATATTAGGGATACTAGTTGATATTTTTTGACATTGGAACAGTGTTGATATTAGGGAAGAAATTACCTGATATTATATAACAGGGAAAGTTATTAGGGATACTAGTTGATATTTTTTGACATTGGAACAGTGTTGATATTAGGGAAGAAATTACCTGATATTATATAACAGGGAAAGATATTAGGGATACTAGTTGATATTTTTTGACATTGGAACAGTGTTGATATTAGGGAAGAAATTACCTGATATTATATAACAGGGAAAGATATTAGGGATACTAGTTGATATTTTTTGACATTGGAACAGTGTTGATATTAGGGAAGAAATTACCTGATATTATATAACAGGGAAAGATATTAGGGATACTAGTTGATATTTTTTGACATTGGAACAGTGTTGATATTAGGGAAGAAATTACCTGATATTATATAACAGGGAAATATATTAGGGATACTAGTTGATATTTTTTGACATTGGAACAGTGTTGATATTAGGGAAGAAATTACCTGATATTATATAACAGGGAAAGATATTAGGGATACTAGTTGATATTTTTTGACATTGGAACAGTGTTGATATTAGGGAAGAAATTACCTGATATTATATAACAGGGAAAGTTATTAGGGATACTAGTTGATATTTTTTGACATTGGAACAGTGTTGATATTAGGAGAAGAAATTACCTGATATTATATAACAGGGAAAGATATTAGGGATACTAGTTGATATTTTTTGACATTGGAACAGTGTTGATATTAGGGAAGAAATTACCTGATATTATATAACAGGGAAAGATATTAGGGATACTAGTTCATATTTTTTGACATTGGAACAGTGTTGATATTAGGGAAGAAATTACCTGATATTATATAACAGGGAAAGATATTAGGGATACTAGTTGATATTTTTTGACATTGGAACAGTGTTGATATTGGGGAAGAAATTACCTGATATTATATAACAGGGAAAGATATTAGGGATACTAGTTGATATTTTTTGACATTGGAACAGTCTTGATATTAGGGAAGAAATTACCTGATATTATATAACAGGGAAAGATATTAGGGATACTTGTTGATATTTTTTGACATTGGAACAGTGTTGATATTAGGGAAGAAATTACCTGATATTATATAACAGGGAAAGTTATTAGGGATACTAGTTGATATTTTTTGACATTGGAACAGTGTTGATATTAGGGAAGAAATTACCTGATATTATATAACAGGGAAAGATATTAGGGATACTAGTTGATATTTTTTGACATTGGAACAGTGTTGATATTGGGGAAGAAATTACCTGATATTATATAACAGGGAAAGATATAACAGTGTTGATATTAGGGAAGAAATTACCTGATATTATATAACAGGGAAAGATATTAGGGATACTAGTTGATATTTTTTGACATTGGAACAGTGCTGATATTAGGGAAGAAATTACCTGATATTATATAACAGGGAAAGATATTAGGGATACTAGTTGATATTTTTTGACATTGGAACAGTGTTGATATTAGGGAAGAAATTACCTGATATTATATAACAGGGAAAGTTATTAGGGATACTAGTTGATATTTTTTGACATTGGAACAGTGTTGATATTAGGGAAGAAATTACCTGATATTATATAACAGGGAAAGATATTAGGGATACTAGTTGATATTTTTTGACATTGGAACAGTGTTGATATTAGGGAAGAAATTACCTGATATTATATAACAGGGAAAGATATTTGGGATACTAGTTGATATTTTTGACATTGGAACAGTGTTGATATTAGGGAAGAAATTACCTGATATTATATAACAGGGAAAGATATTAGGGATACTAGTTGATATTTTTTGACATTGGAACAGTGTTGATATTGGGGTAGAAATTACCTGATATTATATAACAGGGAAAGATATTAGGGATACTAGTTGATATTTTTTGACATTGGAACAGTCTTGATATTAGGGAAGAAATTGCTTGATATTATATAACAGGGAAAGATATTAGGGATACTTGTTGATATTTATTGACATTGGAACAGTGTTGATATTAGGGAAGAAATTACCTGATATTATATAACAGGGAAAGATATTAGGGATACTAGTTGATATTTTTTGACATTGGAACAGTGTTGATATTAGGGAAGAAATTACCTGATATTATATAACAGGGAAAGTTATTAGGGATACTAGTTGATATTTTTTGACATTGGAACAGTGTTGATATTAGGGAAGAAATTACCTGATATTATATAACAGGGAAAGTTATTAGGGATACTAGTTGATATTTTTTGACATTGGAACAGTGTTGATATTAGGGAAGAAATTACCTGATATTATATAACAGGGAAAGATATTAGGGATACTAGTTGATATTTTTTGACATTGGAACAGTGTTGATATTAGGGAAGAAATTACCTGATATTATATAACAGGGAAAGTTATTAGGGATACTAGTTGATATTTTTTGACACTGGAACAGTGTTGATATTAGG
The DNA here is from genome assembly GCF_032884065.1 of Artemia franciscana. Taxonomy (NCBI): domain Eukaryota; kingdom Metazoa; phylum Arthropoda; class Branchiopoda; order Anostraca; family Artemiidae; genus Artemia; species Artemia franciscana. The sequence continues at coordinate 167,782 of NW_027062755.1, read as the reverse complement.
GAAGAAATTACCTGATATTTAATAACAGGGAAAGATATTAGGGATACTAGTTGATATTTTTTGACATTGGAACAGTGTTGATATTAGGGAAGAAATTACCTGATATTATATAACAGGGAAATATATTAGGGATACTAGTTGATATTTTTTGACATTGGAACAGTGTTGATATTAGGGAAGAAATTACCTGATATTATATAACAGGGAAAGATATTAGGGATACTAGTTGATATTTTTTGACATTGGAACAGTGTTGATATTAGGGAAGAAATTACCTGATATTATATAACAGGGAAAGTTATTAGGGATACTAGTTGATATTTTTTGACATTGGAACAGTGTTGATATTAGAGAAGAAATTACCTGATATTATATAACAGGGAAAGATATTAGGGATACTAGTTGATATTTTTTGACATTGGAACAGTGTTGATATTAGGGAAGAAATTACCTGATATTATATAACAGGGAAAGATATTAGGGATACTAGTTCATATTTTTTGACATTGGAACAGTGCTGATATTAGGGAAGATATTAGGGATACTAGTTGATATTTTTTGACATTGGAACAGTGTTGATATTGGGGTAGAAATTACCTGATATTATATAACAGGGAAAGATATTAGGGATACTTGTTGATATTTTTTGACATTGGAACAGTCTTGATATTAGGGAAGAAATTACCTGATATTATATAACAGGTAAAGATATTAGGGATACTTGTTGATATTTTTTGACATTGGAACAGTGTTGATAATAGGGAAGAAATTACCTGATATTATATAACAGGGAAAGTTATTAGGGATACTAGTTGATATTTTTTGATATTTTTTATAATATCAGGTAATTTCTTCCCTAATATCAAGACTGTTATATATTTCCCTGTTATATAATATCAGGTAATTTCTTCCCTAATATCAACACTGTTCCAATGTCAAAAAATATCAACTAGTATCCCTAATAACTTTCCCTGTTATATAATATCAGATAATTTCTTCCCTAATATCAACACTGTTCCAATGTCAAAAAATATCAACTAGTATGCCTAATAACTTTCCCTGTTATATAATATCAGGTAATTTCTTCCCTAATATCAACACTGTTCCAATGTCAAAAAATATCAACTAGTATCCCTAATAACTTTCCCTGTTATATAATATCAGGTAATTTCTTCCCTAATATCAACACTGTTCCAATGTCAAAAAATATCAACAAGTATCCCTAATATCTTTACCTGTTATATAATATCAGGTAATTTCTTCCCTAATATCAAGACTGTTCCAATGTCAAAAAATATCAACAAGTATCCCTAATATCTTTCCCTGTTATATAATATCAGGTAATTTCTTCCCTAATATCAAGACTGTTCCAATGTCAAAAAATATCAACTAGTATCCCTAATATCTTTCCCTGTTATATAATATCAGGTAATTTCTTCCCCAATATCAACACTGTTCCAATGTCATAAAATATCAACTAGTATCCCTAATATCTTTCCCTGTTATATAATATCAGGTAATTTCTTCCCTAATATCAACACTGTTCCAATGTCAAAAATATCAACTAATATCCCTAATATCTTTCCCTGTTATATAATATCAGGTAATTTCTTCCCTAATATCAACACTGTTCCAATGTCAAAAAATATCAACTAGTATCCCTAATAACAATTTTTTGACATTGGAACAGTGCTGATATTAGGGAAGATATTAGGGATACTAGTTGATATTTTTTGAAATTACCTGATATTATACAACAGGGAAAGATATTAGGGATAATAGTTGATATTTTTTGACATTGGAACAGTGTTGATATTAGGGAAGAAATTACCTGGTATTATATAATAGGGAAAGATATTAGGGATACTAGTTGATATTTTTTGACATTGGAACAGTGTTGATATTTGGGAAGAAATTACCTGATATTATATAACAGGGAAAGATATTAGGGATACTAGTTGATATTTTTGGACATTGGAACAGTGTTGATATTAGGGAAGAAATTACCTGATATTATATAACAGGGAAATATATTAGGGATACTAGTTGATATTTTTTGACATTGGAACAGTGTTGATATTAGGGAAGAAATTACCTGATATTATATAACAGGGAAATATATTAGGGATACTAGTTGATATTTTTTGACATTGGAACAGTGTTGATATTAGGGAAGAAATTACCTGATATTATATAACAGGGAAAGATATTAGGGATACTAGTTGATATTTTTTGTCAATAGAACAGTGTTGATATTAGGGAAGAAATTACCTGATATTATATAACAGGGAAAGTTATTAGGGATACTAGTTGATATTTTTTGACATTGGAACAGTGTTGATATTAGGGAAGAAATTACCTGATACTATATAACAGGGAAAGATATTAGGGATACTAGTTGATATTTTTTGACATTGGAACAGTGTTGATATTAGGGAAGAAATTACCTGATATTATATAACAGGGAAATATATTAGGGATACTAGTTGATATTTTTTGACATTGGAAACGTTTTGATATTAGGGAAGAAATTACCTGATATTATATAACAGGGAAAGTTATTAGGGATACTAGTTGATATTTTTTGACATTGGAACAGTGTTGATATTAGGGAAGAAATTACCTGATATTATATAACAGGGAAAGATATTAGGGATACTAGTTGATATTTTTTGACATTGGAACAGTGTTGATATTAGGGAAGAAATTACCTGATATTATATAACAGGGAAAGATATTAGGGATACTAGTTGATATTTTTTGACATTGGAACAGTGTTGATATTAGGGAAGAAATTACCTGATATTATATAACAGGGAAAGATATTAGGGATACTAGTTGATATTTTTGACATTGGAACAGTGTTGATATTAGGGAAGAAATTACCTGATATTATATAACAGGGAAAGATATTAGGGATACTAGTTGATATTTTTTGACATTGGAACAGTGTTGATATTGGGGAAGAAATTACCTGATATTATATAACAGGGAAAGATATAACAGTGTTGATATTAGGGAAGAAATTACCTGATATTATATAACAGGGAAAGATATTAGGGATACTAGTTCATATTTTTTGACATTGGAACAGTGCTGATATTAGGGAAGAAAGTACCTGATATTATATAACAGGGAAAGATATTAGGGATACTAGTTGATATTTTTTGACATTGGAACAGTGTTGATATTAGGGAAGAAATTACCTGATATTATATAACAGGGAAAGTTATTAGGAATACTAGTTGATATTTTTTGACATTGTAACAGTGTTAATATTAGGGAAGAAATTACCTGATATTATATAACAGGGAAAGATATTAGGGATACTAGTTGATATTTTTTGACATTTTAACAGTGTTGATATTAGGGAAGAAATTACCTGATATTATATAACAGGGAAAGTTATTAGGGATACTAGTTGACATTTTTTGACATTGGAACAGTGTTGATATTAGGGAAGAAATTACCTGATATTATATAACAGGGAAAGATATTAGGGATACTAGTTGATATTTTTTGACATTGGAACAGTGTTGATATTAGGGAAGAAATTACCTGATATTATATAACACTGAAAGTTATTAGGGATACTAGTTGATATTTTTTGACATTGGAACAGTGTTGATATTAGGGAAGAAATTACCTGATATTATATAACAGGGAAAGATATTAGGGATACTAGTTGATATTTTTTGACATTGGAACAGTGTTGATATTAGGAAAGAAATTACCTGATATTATATAACAGGGAAAGATATTAGGGATACTAGTTGATATTTTTGACATTGGAACAGTGTTGATATTAGGGAAGAAATTACATGATATTATATAACAGGGAAAGATATTAGGGATACTAGTTGATATTTTTTGACATTGGAACAGTGTTGATATTGGGGAAGAAATTACCTGATATTATATAACAGGGAAAGATATAACAGTCTTGATATTAGGGAAGAAATTACCTGATATTATATAACAGGGAAAGATATTAGGGATACTAGTTGATATTTTTGACATTGGAACAGTCTTGATATTAGGGAAGAAATTACCTGATATTATATAACAGGGAAAGATATTAGGGATACTTGTTGATATTTTTTGACATTGGAACAGTGTTGATATTAGGGAAGAAATTACCTGATATTATATAACAGGGAAAGTTATTAGGGATACTAGTTGATATTTTTTGACATTGGAACAGTGTTGATATTAGGGAAGAAATTACCTGATATTATATAACAGGGAAAGTTATTAGGGATACTAGTTGATATTTTTTGACACTGGAATAGTGTTGATATTAGGGAAGAAATTACCTGATATTATATAACAGGGAAATATATTAGGGATACTAGTTGATATTTTTTGACATTGGAACAGTGTTGATATTAGGGAAGAAATTACCTGATATTATATAACAGGGAAATATATTAGGGATACTAGTTGATATTTTTTGACATTGGAACAGTGTTGATATTAGGGAAGAAATTACCTGATATTATATAACAGGAAAATATATTAGGGATACTAGTTGATATTTTTTGACATTGGAACAGTGTTGATATTAGGGAAGAAATTACCTGATATTATATAACAGGGAAAGATACTAGGGATACTAGTTGATATTTTTTGACAATAGAACAGTGTTGATATTAGGGAAGAAATTACCTGATATTATATAACAGGGAAAGATATTAGGGATACTAGTTGATATTTTTTGACATTGGAACAGTGTTGATATTAGGGAAGAAATTACCTGATATTATATAACAGGGAAATATATTAGGGATACTAGTTGATATTTTTTGACATTGGAACAGTGTTGATATTAGGGAAGAAATGACCTGATATTATATAACAGGGAAAGATATTAGGGATACTAGTGGATATTTTTTGACATTGGAACAGTGTTGATATTAGGGAAGAAATTACCTGATATTATATAACAGGGAAATATATTAGGGATACTAGTTGATATTTTTTGACATTGGAACAGTGTTGATATTAGGGAAGAAATTACCTGATATTATATAACAGGGAAAGATATTAGGGATACTAGTTGATATTTTTTGACATTGGAACAGTGTTGATATTAGGGAAGAAATTACCTGATATTATATAACAGGGAAAGATATTAGGGATACTAGTTGATATTTTTTGACATTGGAACAGTGTTGATATTGGGGAAGAAATTACCTGATATTATATAACAGGGAAAGATATAACAGTGTTGATATTAGGGAAGAAATTACCTGATATTATATAACAGGGAAAGTTATTAGGGATACTAGTTCATATTTTTTGACATTGGAACAGTGCTGATATTAGGGAAGAAATTACCTGATATTATATAACAGGGAAAGATATTAGGGATACTAGTTGATATTTTTTGACATTGGAACAGTGTTGATATTAGGGAAGAAATTACCTGATATTATATAACAGGGAAAGTTATTAGGGATACTAGTTGATATTTTTTGACATTGTAACAGTGTTGATATTAGGAAAGAAATTACCTGATATTATATAACAGGGAAAGATATTAGGGATACTAGTTGATATTTTTTGACATTGGAACAGTGTTGATATTAGGGAAGAAATTACCTGATATTATATAACAGGGAAAGATATTTGGGATACTAGTTGATATTTTTGACATTGGAACAGTGTTGATATTAGGGAAGAAATTACCTGATACTATATAACAGGGAAAGATATTAGGGATACTAGTTGATATTTTTTGACATTGGAACAGTGTTGATATTGGGGTAGAAATTACCTGATATTATATAACAGGGAAAGATATTAGGGATACTAGTTGATATTTTTTGACATTGGAACAGTCTTGATATTAGGGAAGAAATTGCTTGATATTATATAACAGGGAAAGATATTAGGGATACTTGTTGATATTTTTTGACATTGGAACAGTGTTGATATTAGGGAAGAAATTACCTGATATTATATAACAAGGAAATATATTAGGGATACTAGTTGATATTTTTTGACATTGGAACAGTGTTGATATTAGGGAAGAAATTACCTGATATTATATAACAGGGAAAGTTATTAGGGATACTAGTTGATATTTTTTGACATTGGAACAGTGTTGATATTAGGGAAGAAATTACCTGATATTATATAACAGGGAAAGTTATTAGGGATACTAGTTGATATTTTTTGACATTGGAACAGTGTTGATATTAGGGAAGAAATTACCTGATATTATATAACAGGGAAATATATTAGGGATACTAGTTGATATTTTTTGACATTGGAACAGTGTTGAAATTAGGGAAGAAATTACCTGATATTATATAACAGGGAAAGATATTAGGGATACTAGTTGATATTTTTTGACATTGGAACAGTGTTGATATTAGGGAAGAAATTACCTGATATTATATAACAGGGAAAGTTATTAGGGATACTAGTTGATATTTTTTGACACTGGAACAGTGTTGATATTAGGGAAGAAATTACCTGATATTTAATAACAGGGAAAGATATTAGGGATACTAGTTGATATTTTTTGACATTGGAACAGTGTTGATATTAGGGAAGAAATTACCTGATATTATATAACAGGGAAATATATTAGGGATACTAGTTGATATTTTTTGACATTGGAACAGTGTTGATATTAGGGAAGAAATTACCTGATATTATATAACAGGGAAAGATATTAGGGATACTAGTTGATATTTTTTGACATTGGAACAGTGTTGATATTAGGGAAGAAATTACCTGATATTATATAACAGGGAAAGTTATTAGGGATACTAGTTGATATTTTTTGACATTGGAACAGTGTTGATATTAGAGAAGAAATTACCTGATATTATATAACAGGGAAAGATATTAGGGATACTAGTTGATATTTTTTGACATTGGAACAGTGTTGATATTAGGGAAGAAATTACCTGATATTATATAACAGGGAAAGATATTAGGGATACTAGTTCATATTTTTTGACATTGGAACAGTGCTGATATTAGGGAAGATATTAGGGATACTAGTTGATATTTTTTGACATTGGAACAGTGTTGATATTGGGGTAGAAATTACCTGATATTATATAACAGGGAAAGATATTAGGGATACTAGTTGATATTTTTTGACATTGGAACAGTCTTGATATTAGGGAAGAAATTACCTGATATTATATAACAGGGAAAGATATTAGGGATACTTGTTGATATTTTTTGACATTGGAACAGTGTTGATAATAGGGAAGAAATTACCTGATATTATATAACAGGGAAAGTTATTAGGGATACTAGTTGATATTTTTTGACATTGGAACAGTGTTGATATTAGGGAAGAAATTACCTGATATTATATAACAGGGAAAGATATTAGGGATACTAGTTGATATTTTTTGACATTGGAACAGTGTTGATATTGGGGAAGAAATTACCTGATATTATATAACAGGGAAAGATATAACAGTGTTGATATTAGGGAAGAAATTACCTGATATTATATAACAGGGAAAGATATTAGGGATACTAGTTCATATTTTTTGACATTGGAACAGTGCTGATATTAGGGAAGAAATTACCTGATATTATATAACAGGGAAAGATATTAGGGATACTAGTTGATATTTTTTGACATTGGAACAGTGTTGATATTAGGGAAGAAATTACCTGATATTATATAACAGGGAAAGTTATTAGGGATACTAGTTGATATTTTTTGACATTGTAACAGTGTTGATATTAGGGAAGAAATTACCTGATATTATATAACAGGGAAAGATATTAGGGATACTAGTTGATATTTTTTGACATTGGAACAGTGTTGATATTAGGGAAGAAATTACCTGATATTATATAACAGGGAAAGATATTTGGGATACTAGTTGATATTTTTGACATTGGAACAGTGTTGATATTAGGGAAGAAATTACCTGATATTATATAACAGGGAAAGATATTAGGGATACTAGTTGATATTTTTTGACATTGGAACAGTGTTGATATTGGGGTAGAAATTACCTGATATTATATAACAGGGAAAGATATTAGGGATACTAGTTGATATTTTTTGACATTGGAACAGTCTTGATATTAGGGAAGAAATTGCTTGATATTATATAACAGGGAAAGATATTAGGGATACTTGTTGATATTTATTGACATTGGAACAGTGTTGATATTAGGGAAGAAATTACCTGATATTATATAACAGGGAAAGATATTAGGGATACTAGTTGATATTTTTTGACATTGGAACAGTGTTGATATTAGGGAAGAAATTACCTGATATTATATAACAGGGAAAGTTATTAGGGATACTAGTTGATATTTTTTGACATTGGAACAGTGTTGATATTAGGGAAGAAATTACCTGATATTATATAACAGGGAAAGTTATTAGGGATACTAGTTGATATTTTTTGACATTGGAACAGTGTTGATATTAGGGAAGAAATTACCTGATATTATATAACAGGGAAAGATATTAGGGATACTAGTTGATATTTTTTGACATTGGAACAGTGTTGATATTAGGGAAGAAATTACCTGATATTATATAACAGGGAAAGTTATTAGGGATACTAGTTGATATTTTTTGACACTGGAACCGTGTTGATATTAGGGAAGAAATTACCTGATATTTAATAACAGGGAAAGATATTAGGGATACTAGTTGATATTTTTTGACATTGGAACAGTGTTGATATTAGGGAAGAAATTACCTGATATTATATAACAGGGAAATATATTAGGGATACTAGTTGATATTTTTTGACATTGGAACAGTGTTGATATTAGGGAAGAAATTACCTGATATTATATAACAGGGAAAGATATTAGGGATACTAGTTGATATTTTTTGACATTGGAACAGTGTTGATATTAGGGAAGAAATTACCTGATATTATATAACAGGGAAAGTTATTAGGGATACTAGTTGATATTTTTTGACATTGGAACAGTGTTGATAATAGAGAAGAAATTACCTGATATTATATAACAGGGAAAGATATTAGGGATACTAGTTGATATTTTTTGACATTGGAACAGTGTTGATATTAGGGAAGAAATTACCTGATATTATATAACAGGGAAAGATATTAGGGATACTAGTTCATATTTTTTGACATTGGAACAGTGCTGATATTAGGGAAGATATTAGGGATACTAGTTGATATTTTTTGACATTGGAACAGTGTTGATATTGGGGTAGAAATTACCTGATATTATATAACAGGGAAAGATATTAGGGATACTAGTTGATATTTTTTGACATTGGAACAGTCTTGATATTAGGGAAGAAATTACCTGATATTATATAACAGGGAAAGATATTAGGGATACTTGTTGATATTTTTTGACATTGGAACAGTGTTGATAATAGGGAAGAAATTACCTGATATTATATAACAGGGAAAGTTATTAGGGATACTAGTTGATATTTTTTGATATTTTTTATAATATCAGGTAATTTCTTCCCTAATATCAAGACTGTTATATATTTCCCTGTTATATAATATCAGGTAATTTCTTCCCTAATATCAACACTGTTCCAATGTCAAAAAATATCAACTAGTATCCCTAATAACTTTCCCTGTTATATAATATCAGATAATTTCTTCCCTAATATCAACACTGTTCCAATGTCAAAAAATATCAACTAGTATGCCTAATAACTTTCCCTGTTATATAATATCAGGTAATTTCTTCCCTAATATCAACACTGTTCCAATGTCAAAAAATATCAACTAGTATCCCTAATAACTTTCCCTGTTATATAATATCAGGTAATTTCTTCCCTAATATCAACACTGTTCCAATGTCAAAAAATATCAACAAGTATCCCTAATATCTTTACCTGTTATATAATATCAGGTAATTTCTTCCCTAATATCAAGACTGTTCCAATGTCAAAAAATATCAACTAGTATCCCTAATATCTTTCCCTGTTATATAATATCAGGTAATTTCTTCCCCAATATCAACACTGTTCCAATGTCATAAAATATCAACTAGTATCCCTAATATCTTTCCCTGTTATATAATATCAGGTAATTTCTTCCCTAATATCAACACTGTTCCAATGTCAAAAATATCAACTAATATCCCTAATATCTTTCCCTGTTATATAATATCAGGTAATTTCTTCCCTAATATCAACACTGTTCCAATGTCAAAAAATATCAACTAGTATCCCTAATAACAATTTTTTGACATTGGAACAGTGCTGATATTAGGGAAGATATTAGGGATACTAGTTGATATTTTTTGAAATTACCTGATATTATACAACAGGGAAAGATATTAGGGATAATAGTTGATATTTTTTGACATTGGAACAGTGTTGATATTAGGGAAGAAATTACCTGGTATTATATAATAGGGAAAGATATTAGGGATACTAGTTGATATTTTTTGACATTGGAACAGTGTTGATATTTGGGAAGAAATTACCTGATATTATATAACAGGGAAAGATATTAGGGATACTAGTTGATATTTTTTGACATTGGAACAGTGTTGATATTAGGGAAGAAATTACCTGATATTATATAACAGGGAAATATATTAGGGATACTAGTTGATATTTTTTGACATTGGAACAGTGTTGATATTAGGGAAGAAATTACCTGATATTATATAACAGGGAAATATATTAGGGATACTAGTTGATATTTTTTGACATTGGAACAGTGTTGATATTAGGGAAGAAATTACCTGATATTATATAACAGGGAAAGATATTAGGGATACTAGTTGATATTTTTTGTCAATAGAACAGTGTTGATATTAGGGAAGAAATTACCTGATATTATATAACAGGGAAAGTTATTAGGGATACTAGTTGATATTTTTTGACATTGGAACAGTGTTGATATTAGGGAAGAAATTACCTGATACTATATAACAGGGAAAGATATTAGGGATACTAGTTGATATTTTTTGACATTGGAACAGTGTTGATATTAGGGAAGAAATTACCTGATATTATATAACAGGGAAATATATTAGGGATACTAGTTGATATTTTTTGACATTGGAAACGTTTTGATATTAGGGAAGAAATTACCTGATATTATATAACAGGGAAAGTTATTAGGGATACTAGTTGATATTTATTGACATTGGAACAGTGTTGATATTAGGGAAGAAATTACCTGATATTATATAACAGGGAAAGATATTAGGGATACTAGTTGATATTTTTTGACATTGGAACAGTGTTGATATTAGGGAAGAAATTACCTGATATTATATAACAGGGAAAGTTATTAGGGATACTAGTTGATATTTTTTGACATTGGAACAGTGTTGATATTAGGGAAGAAATTACCTGATATTATATAACAGGGAAAGTTATTAGGGATACTAGTTGATATTTTTTGACATTGGAACAGTGTTGATATTAGGGAAGAAATTACCTGATATTATATAACAGGGAAAGATATTAGGGATACTAGTTGATATTTTTTGACATTGGAACAGTGTTGATATTAGGGAAGAAATTACCTGATATTATATAACAGGGAAAGTTATTAGGGATACTAGTTGATATTTTTTGACACTGGAACCGTGTTGATATTAGGGAAGAAATTACCTGATATTTAATAACAGGGAAAGATATTAGGGATACTAGTTGATATTTTTTGACATTGGAACAGTGTTGATATTAGGGAAGAAATTACCTGATATTATATAACAGGGAAATATATTAGGGATACTAGTTGATATTTTTTGACATTGGAACAGTGTTGATATTAGGGAAGAAATTACCTGATATTATATAACAGGGAAAGATATTAGGGATACTAGTTGATATTTTTTGACATTGGAACAGTGTTGATATTAGGGAAGAAATTACCTGATATTATATAACAGGGAAAGTTATTAGGGATACTAGTTGATATTTTTTGACATTGGAACAGTGTTGATAATAGAGAAGAAATTACCTGATATTATATAACAGGGAAAGATATTAGGGATACTAGTTGATATTTTTTGACATTGGAACAGTGTTGATATTAGGGAAGAAATTACCTGATATTATATAACAGGGAAAGATATTAGGGATACTAGTTCATATTTTTTGACATTGGAACAGTGCTGATATTAGGGAAGATATTAGGGATACTAGTTGATATTTTTTGACATTGGAACAGTGTTGATATTGGGGTAGAAATTACCTGATATTATATAACAGGGAAAGATATTAGGGATACTAGTTGATATTTTTTGACATTGGAACAGTCTTGATATTAGGGAAGAAATTACCTGATATTATATAACAGGGAAAGATATTAGGGATACTTGTTGATATTTTTTGACATTGGAACAGTGTTGATAATAGGGAAGAAATTACCTGATATTATATAACAGGGAAAGTTATTAGGGATACTAGTTGATATTTTTTGATATTTTTTATAATATCAGGTAATTTCTTCCCTAATATCAAGACTGTTATATATTTCCCTGTTATATAATATCAGGTAATTTCTTCCCTAATATCAACACTGTTCCAATGTCAAAAAATATCAACTAGTATCCCTAATAACTTTCCCTGTTATATAATATCAGATAATTTCTTCCCTAATATCAACACTGTTCCAATGTCAAAAAATATCAACTAGTATGCCTAATAACTTTCCCTGTTATATAATATCAGGTAATTTCTTCCCTAATATCAACACTGTTCCAATGTCAAAAAATATCAACTAGTATCCCTAATAACTTTCCCTGTTATATAATATCAGGTAATTTCTTCCCTAATATCAACACTGTTCCAATGTCAAAAAATATCAACAAGTATCCCTAATATCTTTACCTGTTATATAATATCAGGTAATTTCTTCCCTAATATCAAGACTGTTCCAATGTCAAAAAATATCAACTAGTATCCCTAATATCTTTCCCTGTTATATAATATCAGGTAATTTCTTCCCCAATATCAACACTGTTCCAATGTCATAAAATATCAACTAGTATCCCTAATATCTTTCCCTGTTATATAATATCAGGTAATTTCTTCCCTAATATCAACACTGTTCCAATGTCAAAAATATCAACTAATATCCCTAATATCTTTCCCTGTTATATAATATCAGGTAATTTCTTCCCTAATATCAACACTGTTCCAATGTCAAAAAATATCAACTAGTATCCCTAATAACAATTTTTTGACATTGGAACAGTGCTGATATTAGGGAAGATATTAGGGATACTAGTTGATATTTTTTGAAATTACCTGATATTATACAACAGGGAAAGATATTAGGGATAATAGTTGATATTTTTTGACATTGGAACAGTGTTGATATTAGGGAAGAAATTACCTGGTATTATATAATAGGGAAAGATATTAGGGATACTAGTTGATATTTTTTGACATTGGAACAGTGTTGATATTTGGGAAGAAATTACCTGATATTATATAACAGGGAAAGATATTAGGGATACTAGTTGATATTTTTTGACATTGGAACAGTGTTGATATTAGGGAAGAAATTACCTGATATTATATAACAGGGAAATATATTAGGGATACTAGTTGATATTTTTTGACATTGGAACAGTGTTGATATTAGGGAAGAAATTACCTGATATTATATAACAGGGAAATATATTAGGGATACTAGTTGATATTTTTTGACATTGGAACAGTGTTGATATTAGGGAAGAAATTACCTGATATTATATAACAGGGAAAGATATTAGGGATACTAGTTGATATTTTTTGTCAATAGAACAGTGTTGATATTAGGGAAGAAATTACCTGATATTATATAACAGGGAAAGTTATTAGGGATACTAGTTGATATTTTTTGACATTGGAACAGTGTTGATATTAGGGAAGAAATTACCTGATACTATATAACAGGGAAAGATATTAGGGATACTAGTTGATATTTTTTGACATTGGAACAGTGTTGATATTAGGGAAGAAATTACCTGATATTATATAACAGGGAAATATATTAGGGATACTAGTTGATATTTTTTGACATTGGAAACGTTTTGATATTAGGGAAGAAATTACCTGATATTATATAACAGGGAAAGTTATTAGGGATACTAGTTGATATTTTTTGACATTGGAACAGTGTTGATATTAGGGAAGAAATTACCTGATATTATATAACAGGGAAAGATATTAGGGATACTAGTTGATATTTTTTGACATTGGAACAGTGTTGATATTAGGGAAGAAATTACCTGATATTATATAACAGGGAAAGATATTAGGGATACTAGTTGATATTTTTTGACATTGGAACAGTGTTGATATTAGGGAAGAAATTACCTGATATTATATAACAGGGAAAGATATTAGGGATACTAGTTGATATTTTTGACATTGGAACAGTGTTGATATTAGGGAAGAAATTACCTGATATTATATAACAGGGAAAGATATTAGGGATACTAGTTGATATTTTTTGACATTGGAACAGTGTTGATATTGGGGAAGAAATTACCTGATATTATATAACAGGGAAAGATATAACAGTGTTGATATTAGGGAAGAAATTACCTGATATTATATAACAGGGAAAGATATTAGGGATACTAGTTCATATTTTTTGACATTGGAACAGTGCTGATATTAGGGAAGAAAGTACCTGATATTATATAACAGGGAAAGATATTAGGGATACTAGTTGATATTTTTTGACATTGGAACAGTGTTGATATTAGGGAAGAAATTACCTGATATTATATAACAGGGAAAGTTATTAGGAATACTAGTTGATATTTTTTGACATTGTAACAGTGTTGATATTAGGGAAGAAATTACCTGATATTATATAACAGGGAAAGATATTAGGGATACTAGTTGATATTTTTTGACATTTTAACAGTGTTGATATTAGGGAAGAAATTACCTGATATTATATAACAGGGAAAGATATTAGGGATACTAGTTGATATTTTTGACATTGGAACAGTGTTGATATTAGGGAAGAAATTACCTGATATTATATAACAGGGAAAGTTATTAGGCATACTAGTTGATATTTTTTGACATTGGAACAGTGTTGATATTAGGGAAGAAATTACCTGATATTATATAACAGGGAAAGATATTAGGGATACTAGTTGATATTTTTTGACATTGGAACAGTGTTGATATTAGGGAAGAAATTACCTGATATTATATAACAGGGAAATATATTAGGGATACTAGTTGATATTTTTTGACATTGGAACAGTGTTGATATTAGGGAAGAAATTACCTGATATTATATAACAGGGAAAGAGATTAGGGATACTAGTTGATATTTTTTGACATTGGAACAGTGTTGATATTAGGGAAGAAATTACCTGATATTATATAACAGGGAAAGTTATTAGGGATACTAGTTGATATTTTTTGACACTGGAATAGTGTTGATATTAGGGAAGAAATTACCTGATATTATATAACAGGGAAATATATTAGGGATACTAGTTGATATTTTTTGACATTGGAACAGTGTTGATATTAGGGAAGAAATTACCTGATATTATATAACAGGGAAATATATTAGGGATACTAGTTGATATTTTTTGACATTGGAACAGTGTTGATATTAGGGAAGAAATTACCTGATATTATATAACAGGGAAATATATTAGGGATACTAGTTGATATTTTTTGACATTGGAACAGTGTTGATATTAGGGAAGAAATTACCTGATATTATATAACAGGGAAAGATATTAGGGATACTAGTTGATATTTTTTGACATTAGAACAGTGTTGATATTAGGGAAGAAATTACCTGATATTATATAACAGGGAAAGTTATTAGGGATACTAGTTGATATTTTTTGACATTGGAACAGTGTTGATATTAGGGAAGAAATTACCTGATACTATATAACAGAGAAAGATATTAGGGATACTAGTTGATATTTTTTGACATTGGAACAGTGTTGATATTGGGGAAGAAATTACCTGATATTAAATAACAGGGAAATATATTAGGGATACTAGTTGATATTTTTTGACATTGGAACAGTGTTGATATTAGGGAAGAAATGACCTGATATTATATAACAGGGAAAGATATTAGGGATACTAGTGGATACTTTTTGACATTGGAACAGTGTTGATATTAGGGAAGAAATTACCTGATATTATATAACAAGGAAAGATATTAGGGATACTAGTTGATATTTTTTGACATTGGAAACGTGTTGATATTAGGGAAGAAATTACCTGATATTATATAACAGGGAAAGTTATTAGGGATACTAGTTGACATTTTTTGACATTGGAACAGTGTTGATATTAGGGAAGAAATTACCTGATATTATATAACAGGGAAAGATATTAGGGATACTAGTTGATATTTTTTGACATTGGAACAGTGTTGATATTAGGGAAGAAATTACCTGATATTATATAACACTGAAAGTTATTAGGGATACTAGTTGATATTTTTTGACATTGGAACAGTGTTGATATTAGGGAAGAAATTACCTGATATTATATAACAGGGAAAGATATTAGGGATACTAGTTGATATTTTTTGACATTGGAACAGTGTTGATATTAGGGAAGAAATTACCTGATATTATATAACAGGGAAAGATATTAGGGATACTAGTTGATATTTTTGACATTGGAACAGTGTTGATATTAGGGAAGAAATTACATGATATTATATAACAGGGAAAGATATTAGGGATACTAGTTGATATTTTTTGACATTGGAACAGTGTTGATATTGGGGAAGAAATTACCTGATATTATATAACAGGGAAAGATATAACAGTCTTGATATTAGGGAAGAAATTACCTGATATTATATAACAGGGAAAGATATTAGGGATACTAGTTGATATTTTTGACATTGGAACAGTCTTGATATTAGGGAAGAAATTACCTGATATTATATAACAGGGAAAGATATTAGGGATACTTGTTGATATTTTTTGACATTGGAACAGTGTTGATATTAGGGAAGAAATTACCTGATATTATATAACAGGGAAAGTTATTAGGGATACTAGTTGATATTTTTTGACATTGGAACAGTGTTGATATTAGGGAAGAAATTACCTGATATTATATAACAGGGAAAGTTATTAGGGATACTAGTTGATATTTTTTGACACTGGAATAGTGTTGATATTAGGGAAGAAATTACCTGATATTATATAACAGGGAAATATATTAGGGATACTAGTTGATATTTTTTGACATTGGAACAGTGTTGATATTAGGGAAGAAATTACCTGATATTATATAACAGGGAAATATATTAGGGATACTAGTTGATATTTTTTGACATTGGAACAGTGTTGATATTAGGGAAGAAATTACCTGATATTATATAACAGGAAAATATATTAGGGATACTAGTTGATATTTTTTGACATTGGAACAGTGTTGATATTAGGGAAGAAATTACCTGATATTATATAACAGGGAAAGATACTAGGGATACTAGTTGATATTTTTTGACAATAGAACAGTGTTGATATTAGGGAAGAAATTACCTGATATTATATAACAGGGAAAGATATTAGGGATACTAGTTGATATTTTTTGACATTGGAACAGTGTTGATATTAGGGAAGAAATTACCTGATATTATATAACAGGGAAATATATTAGGGATACTAGTTGATATTTTTTGACATTGGAACAGTGTTGATATTAGGGAAGAAATGACCTGATATTATATAACAGGGAAAGATATTAGGGATACTAGTGGATATTTTTTGACATTGGAACAGTGTTGATATTAGGGAAGAAATTACCTGATATTATATAACAGGGAAAGATATTAGGGATACTAGTTGATATTTTTTGACATTGGAAACGTGTTGATATTAGGGAAGAAATTACCTGATATTATATAACAGGGAAAGTTATTAGGGATACTAGTTGATATTTTTTGACATTGGAACAGTGTTGATATTAGGGAAGAAATTACCTGATATTATATAACAGGGAAAGATATTAGGGATACTAGTTGATACTTTTTGACATTGGAACAGTATTGATATTAGGGAAGAAATTACCTGATATTATATAACAGGGAAAGTTATTAGGGATACTAGTTGATATTTTTTGACATTGGAACAGTGTTGATATTAAGGAAGAAATTACCTGATATTATATAACAGGGAAAGATATTAGGGATACTAGTTGATATTTTTTGACATTGGAACAGTGTTGATATTAGGGAAGAAATTACCTGATATTATATAACAGGGAAAGATATTAGGGATACTAGTTGATATTTTTGACATTGGAACAGTGTTGATATTAGGGAAGAAATTACCTGATATTATATAACAGGGAAAGATATTAGGGATACTAGTTGATATTTTTTGACATTGGAACAGTGTTGATACTGGGGAAGAAATTACCTGATATGATATAACAGGGAAAGATATAACAGTGTTGATATTAGGGAAGAAATTACCTGATATTATATAACAGGGAAAGATATTAGGGATACTAGTTCATATTTTTTGACATTGGAACAGTGCTGATATTAGGGAAGAAATTACCTGATATTATATAACAGGAAAAGATATTAGGGATACTAGTTGATATTTTTTGACATTGGAACAGTGTTGATATTAGGGAAGAAATTACCTGATATTATATAATAGGGAAAGTTATTAGGGATACTAGTTGATATTTTTTGACATTGTAACAGTGTTGATATTAGGGAAGAAATTACCTGATATTATATAACAGGGAATGATATTAGGGATACTAGTTGATATTTTTTGACATTGGAACAGTGTTGATATTAGGGAAGAAATTACCTGATATTATATAACAGGGAAAGATATTAGGGATACTAGTTGATATTTTTGACATTGGAACAGTGTTGATATTAGGGAAGAAATTACCTGATATTATATAACAGGGAAAGATATTAGGGATACTAGTTGATATTTTTTGACATTGGAACAGTGTTGATATTGGGGTAGAAATTACCTGATATTATATAACAGGGAAAGATATTAGGGATAATAGTTGATATTTTTTGACATTGGAACAGTGTTGATATTAGGGAAGAAATTACCTGATATTATATAACAGGGAATGATATTAGGGATACTAGTTCATATTTTTTGATATTGGAACAGTGCTGATATTAGGGAAGAAATTACCTGATATTATACAACAGGGAAAGATATTAGGGATAATAGTTGATATTTTTTGACATTGGAACAGTGTTGATATTAGGGAAGAAATTACCTGATATTATATAACAGGGAAAGATATTAGGGATACTAGGTGATATTTTTTTACATTGGAACAGTGTTGATATTTGGGAAGAAATTACCTGATATTATATAACAGGGAAAGATATTAGGGATACTAGTTGATATTTTTTGACATTGGAACAGTGTTGATATTAGGGAAGAAATTACCTGATATTATATAACAGGGAAAGATATTAGGGATACTAGTTGATATTTTTTGACATTGGAACAGTGTTGATATTAGGGAAGAAATTACCTGATATTATATAACAGGGAAAGATATTAGGGATACTAGTTCATATTTTTTGACATTGGAACAGTGCTGATATTAGGGAAGAAATTACCTGATATTATACAACAGGGAAAGATATTAGGGATAATAGTTGATATTTTTTGACATTGGAACAGTGTTGATATTAGGGAAGAAATTACCTGATATTATATAACAGGGAAAGATATTAGGGATACTAGTTGATATTTTTTGACATTGGAACAGTGTTGATATTTGGGAAGAAATTACCTGATATTATATAACAGGGAAAGATATTAGGGATACTAGTTGATATTTTTTGACATTGGAACAGTGTTGATATTAGGGAAGAAATTACCTGATATTATATAACAGGGAAAGTTATTAGGGATACTAGTTGATATTTTTTGACATTGGAACAGTGTTGATATTAGGGAAGAAAATTTACTTTCCAGGCCAATATCTGGCCATTGCAATCAAGACAAAATCTTGAGGGGGGCTAGAGGGGGCAAGCTCCCCAGGCAGTAGACCCAGGGGCGACCAAAAAAATCTTAAATTGTAATATTTGTGGTCAAAAGTTGTAATACTTACATTATTGATGATATGGCAGGGGAGGGCAAGTATATATTGCCCATCCCCAACCCTGAGAAAAAGCTAACTCTGGTCATGATTCCAAATTTTTATTGCTACAGTACATGCGTCATGTTAAAATTAGGAAAATCACTCCTTATTCTTAAATGTTGGCTTTTTCTCAGCACTTGTGTCTATCATATGGCTTAGGAATGAATCTATAATAATTTATTTTATAACATTTTTGCGAAAAAAAACTTATGTCTGCTTGTCATAAGTAGTAGAAATTGAGGCATCATGACTCCATCAGGCATTAGGTCCATCTTGGGACAAGGTAAGCCAACCATGTCATTAAAAGAGTTCGGGCTACAAACTATGAAAAAGGATCTCCTTAGGCTAATAGTAACCAAAACTCTAACAAGTAAGGTTTTATTCACAGTTAGAACATAAAAAAATCGGCTTTCATGCTGAATCCAAATATATAAGAAAACTAAAATAGTTGCATAAAAATTAAATTCGAGGCTATTCATCATAAGCTACAGGCTTGAGAAGATTTGCCTGATTTTTCACAATGGGAGGGAGGGGAGATACAACCAAAACAAGTCAGTCAAGGTGGTGACTCCTTACCATCAGTGGTTCAGTTGTTCAAGTTGCCCAAGTTACTCATTTTAGTTCAAGCGGGCAAGCTCAGTTACCCAAAATGGAAAAAGTTGGTTGAAAGTTACCCACCAGAAGCTATAAGCTTGAGCATATAGCCCAATTTTCAAAAATGGAGGGAGGGATACATCCGCAACTGTCAATTGATCTTGATGAAAATCACTCCATTGGAGTAAGCATGCCAAAGAGCCCTTTCGAATTTGTTTCAAGCTTCTACCTATAAAAATGTAGAATTTTGCACCCCCTTAGAAGAATGATCTTTCAGAGATGTATATCACTCTCAAAGCTTTTTTAAGAGGATCAAACTTAAATGATAAAAATGGGGTCTGAATGAGGAAGTAGTGGACGTTGTTCAACTTAAAGGGAGCCTCGGGTTAAAAACCCCTAGTAACGAAATGTAAGTAAAGAGCAATCCTTGTCTACAAGTACCTCATAAGGTAATATTAATTGTCTGATCCATCTGCACAGCTATGTGAGCTTAGCGCTCAAATGTCTAGCAAGCAAACTGGCCATGAGTGAAAAAATGTTGTTTTTAATGTCCAGGACTGATGTTCTTTTTAAGTGTTGATCTACTTTTTTTTTGTTTTAATTGTATCTATAATTTTTCTATTTCTACGATGGAATATAAATATATACATACGAAGAATTTGGATTGCAACATTTGTAGCAACAAGTTATATTATTTACGCTGATTCTCAATGTGGGAAACGTTTTACTCGTTAAAAAGAAGTTTGCAGAAGTTAACAGTAGTTTGCATAAATTTTGAAACGGGTTTCCTAATGTGTTTCAACTAAGCAGGCAAAACCTGTTATTTCAGTATCACTATTTCGATATACTGCTTCTTTATTGGCACTATTGATTTCCTCCATTCTGGTTAAATGCACCGTAGCTGTTTTATTTAGTAAATAAAATAATACAATGAGGATATTTTACAGACAATGAATTGTAAAATTGGAGTATTTGAATATTTCGGCTACATGCATAACAGCCGTCCTCAGCGAAACAAAAATTAGAACAAAAAATAAATTTAAGTTCCAGTAAAAAACGAGCAAACTAAATTTTGAATATGAGGGAAGCGAAATCTAGGGGCAAGAGAACTAGCCGAGCTTGTTCAGAGTAATTAAATAAATAAAACTAATTTTTTTAGCTGAAAGTAAGGAGCGACATTAAAACTTAAAACGAACAGAAATAACTCCGTATATGAAATGGGTTGTCCCCTCCGCAATTCCTCGCTCTTTACGCTAAAGTTTGACTCTTTGCCACAATTATACATTGGAAACGTGTTGATATTAGGGAAGAAATAACCTGATATTATATAACAGGGAAAGTTATTAGGGATACTAGTTGATATTTTTTGACATTGGAACAGTGTTGATATTAGGGAAGAAATTACCTGATATTATATAACAGGGAAAGATATTAGGGATACTAGTTGATATTTTTGACATTGGAACAGTGTTGATATTAGGGAAGAAATTACCTGATATTATAAAACAGGGAAAGATATTAGGGATACTAGTTGATATTTTTTGACATTGGAACAGTGTTGATATTGGGGAAGAAATTACCTGATATTATATAACAGGGAAAGTTATTAGGGATACTAGTTGATATTTTTTGGCATTGGAACAGTGTTGATATTAGGGAAGAAATTACCTGATATTATATAACAGGGAAAGTTATTTGGGATACTAGTTGATATTTTTTGACATTGGAAACGTGTTGATATTAGGGAAGAAATTACCTGATATTATATAACAGGGAAAGTTATTAGGGATACTAGTTGATATTTTTTGACATTGGAACAGTGTTGATATTAGGGAAGAAATTACCTGATATTATATAACAGGGAAAGATATTAGGGATACTAGTTGATATTTTTTGACATTGGAACAGTGTTGATATTAGGGAAGAAATTACCTGATATTATATAACAGGGAAAGTTATTAGGGATACTAGTTGATATTTTTTGACATTGGAATAGTGTTGATATTAGGGAAGAAATTACCTGATATTATATAACAGGGAAAGATATTAGGGATACTAGTTGATATTTTTTGACATTGGAACAGTGTTGATATTAGGGAAGAAATTACCTGATATTATATAACAGGGAAAGATATTAGGGATACTAGTTGATATTTTTGACATTGGAACAGTGTTGATATTAGGGAAGAAATTACCTGATATTATATAACAGGGAAATATAATAGGGATACTAGTTGATATTTTTTGACATTGGAACAGTGTTGATATTAGGGAAGAAATTACCTGATATTATATAACAGGGACAGATATTAGGGATACTAGTTGATATTTTTTGACATTGGAACAGTGTTGATATTAGGGAAGAAATTACCTGATATTATATAACAGGGAAATATATTAGGGATACTAGTTGATATTTTTTGACATTGGAACAGTGTTGATATTAGGGAAGAAATTACCTGATATTATATAACAGGGAAAGTTATTAGGGATACTAGTTGATATTTTTTGACATTGGAACAGTGTTGATATTAGGGAAGAAATTACCTGATATTATATAACAGGGACAGATATTAGGGATACTAGTTGATATTTTTTGACATTGGAACAGTATTGATATTAGGGAAGAAATTACCTGATATTATATAACAGGGAAATATATTAGGGATACTAGTTGATATTTTTTGACATTGGAACAGTGTTGATATTAGGGAAGAAATTACCTGATATTATATAACAGGGAAAGATATTAGGGATACAAGTTGATATTTTTTGACATTGGAACAGTGTTGATATTAGGGAAGAAATTACCTGATATTATATAACAGGGAAAGTTATTAGGGATACTAGTTGATATTTTTTGACATTGGAACAGTGTTGATATTAGGGAAGAAATTACCTGATACTATATAACAGGGAAAGATATTAGGGATACTAGTTGATATTTTTTGATATTGGAACAGTGTTGATATTAGGGAAGAAATTACCTGATATTATATAACAGGGAAATATATTAGGGATACTAGTTGATATTTTTTGACATTGGAACAGTGTTGATATTAGGGAAGAAATTACCTGATATTATATAACAGGGAAAGATATTAGGGATACTAGTGGATATTTTTTGACATTGGAACAGTGTTGATATTAGGGAAGAAATTACCTGATATTATATAACAGGGAAAGATATTAGGGATACTAGTTGATATTTTTTGACATTTGAAACGTGTTGATATTAGGGAAGAAATTACCTGATATTATATAACAGGGAAAGTTATTAGGGATACTAGTTGATATTTTTTGACATTGGGAGTGTTGATATTAGGGAAGAAATTACCTGACATTATATAACAGGGAAAGTTATTAGGGATACTAGTTGATATTTTTTGACATTGGAACAGTGTTGATATTAGGGAAGAAATTACCTGATATTATATAACAGGGAAAGATATTAGGGATACTAGTTGATATTTTTTGACATTGGAACAGTGTTGATATTAGGGAAGAAATTACCTGATATTATATAACAGGGAAAGATATTAGGGATACTAGTTGATATTTTTGACATTGGAACAGTGTTGATATTAGGGAAGAAATTACCTGATATTATATAACAGGGAAAGATATTAGGGATACTAGTTGATATTTTTTGACATTGGAACAGTGTTGATATTGGGGAAGAAATTACCTGATATTATATAACAGGGAAAGATATTAGGGATACTAGTTGATATTTTTTGACATTGGAACAGTCTTGATATTAGGGAAGAAATTACCTGATATTATATAACAGGGAAAGATATTAGGGATACTAGTTCATATTTTTTGACATTGGAACAGTGCTGATATTAGGGAAGAAATTACCTGATATTATATAACAGGGAAAGATATTAGGGATACTAGTTGATATTTTTTGACATTGGAACAGTGTTGATATTAGGGAAGAAATTACCTGATATTATATAACAGGGAAAGTTATTAGGGATACTAGTTGATATTTTTTGATATTGGAACAGTGTTGATATTAGGGAAGAAATTACCTGATATTATATAACAGGGAAAGATATTAGGGATACTAGTTGATATTTTTTGACATTGGAACAGTGTTGATATTAGGGAAGAAATTACCTGATATTATATAACAGGGAAAGATATTAGGGATACTAGTTGATATTTTTGACATTGGAACAGTGTTGATATTAGGGAAGAAATTACCTGATATTATATAACAGGGAAAGATATTAGGGATACTAGTTGATATTTTTTGACATTGGAACAGTGTTGATATTGGGGAAGAAATTACCTGATATTATATAACAGGGAAAGATATTAGGGATACTAGTTGATATTTTTTGACATTGGAACAGTCTTGATATTAGGGAAGAAATTACCTGATATTATATAACAGGGAAAGATATTAGGGATACTTGTTGATATTTTTTGACATTGAACAGTGTTGATATTAGGGAAGAAATTAACTGATATTATATAACAGGGAAAGATATTAGGGATACTAGTTGATATTTTTTGACATTGGAACAGTGTTGATATTAGGGAAGAAATTACCTGATATTATATAACAGGGAAAGTTATTAGGGATACTAGTTGATATTTTTTGACATTGGAACAGTGTTGATATTAGGGAAGAAATTACCTGATATTATATAACAAGGAAAGTTATTAGGCACACTAGTTGATATTTTTTGACATTGGAACAGTGTTGATATTAGGGAAGAAATTACCTGATATTATATAACAGGGAAAGATATTAGGGATACTAGTTGATATTTTTCGACATTGGAACAGTGTTGATATTAGGGAAGAAATTACCTGATATTATATAACAGGGAAAGATATTAGGGATACTAGTTGATATTTTTTGACATTGGAACAGTGTTGATATTAGGGAAGAAATTACCTGATATTATATAACAGGGAAAGCTATTAGGGATACTAGTTGATATTTTTTGACATTGGAACAGTGTTGATATTAGGGAAGAAATTACCTGATATTATATAACAGGGAAAGATATTAGGGATACTAGTTGATATTTTTTGACATTGGAACAGTGTTGATATTAGGGAAGAAATTACCTGATATTATATAACAGGGAAAGATATTAGGGATACTAGTTCATATTTTTTGACATTGGAACAGTGCTGATATTAGGGAAGAAATTACCTGATATTATACAACAGGGAAAGATATTAGGGATAATAGTTGATATTTTCTGACATTGGAACAGTGTTGATATTAGGGAAGAAATTACCTGATATTATATAACAGGGAAAGATATTAGGGATACTAGTTGATATTTTTTGACATTGGAACAGTGTTGATATTTGGGAAGAAATTACCTGATATTATATAACAGGGAAAGACATTAGGGATACTAGTTGATATTTTTTGACATTGGAACAGTGTTGATATTAGGGAAGAAATTACCTGATATTATATAACAGGGAAAGATATTAGGGATACTAGTTGATATTTTTTGACATTGGAACAGTGTTGATATTAGGGAAGAAATTACCTGATATTATATAACAGGGAAAGTTATTAGGGATACTAGTTGATATTTTTTGACATTGGAACAGTGTTGATATTAGGGAAGAAATTACCTGATATTATATAACAGGGAAAGATATTAGGGACACTAGTTGATATTTTTTGACATTGGAAACGTGTTGATATTAGAGAAGAAATTACCTGATATTATATAACAGGGAAAGTTATTAGGGATACTAGTTGATATTTTTTGACATTGGAACAGTGTTGATATTAGGGAAGAAAATTTACTTTCCAGGCCAATTAAGAAAAGGAAGAAATTACCTGATATTATATAACAGGGAAAGATATTAGGGATACTAGTTGATATTTTTGACATTGGAACAGTGTTGATATTAGGGAAGAAATTACCTGATATTATATAACAGGGAAAGATATTAGGGATACTAGTTGATATTTTTTGACATTGGAACAGTGTTGATATTGGGGAAGAAATTACCTGATATTATATAACAGGGAAAGATATTAGGGATACTAGTTGATATTTTTTTACATTGGAACAGTCTTGATATTAGGGAAGAAATTACCTGATATTATATAACAGGGAAAGATATTAGGGATACTAGTTCATATTTTTTGACATTGGAACAGTGCTGATATTAGGGAAGAAATTACCTGATATTATATAACAGGGAAAGATATTAGGGATACTAGTTGATATTTTTTGACATTTGAACAGTGTTGATATTAGGGAAGAAATTACCTGATATTATATAACAGGGAAAGTTATTAGGGATACTAGTTGATATTTTTTGACATTGTAACAGTGTTGATATTAGGGAAGAAATTACCTGATATTATATAACAGGGAAAGATATTAGGGATACTAGTTGATATTTTTCGACATTGGAACAGTGTTGATATTAGGGAAGAAATTACCTGATATTATATAACAGGGAAAGATATTAGGGATACTAGTTGATATTTTTGACATTGGAACAGTGTTGATATTAGGGAAGAAATTACCTGATATTATATAACAGGGAAAGATATTAGGGATACTAGTTGATATTTTTTGACATTGGAACAGTGTTGATATTGGGGTAGAAATTAACTGATATTATATAACAGGGAAAGATATTAGGGATACTAGTTGATATTTTTTGACATTGGAACAGTCTTGATATTAGGGAAGAAATTACCTGATATTATATAACAGGGAAAGATATTAGGGATACTTGTTGATATTTTTTGACATTGGAACAGTGTTGATATTAGGGAAGAAATTACCTCATATTATATAACAGGGAAAGATATTAGGGATACTAGTTGATATTTTTTGACATTGGAACAGTGTTAATATTAGGGAAGAAATTACCTGATATTATATAACAGGGAAAGTTATTAGGGATACTAGTTGATATTTTTTGACATTGGAACAGTGATGATATTAGGGAAGAAATTACCTGATATTATATAACAGGGAAAGTTATTAGGGATACTAGTTGATATTTTTTGACATTGGAACAATGTTGATATTAGGGAAGAAATTACCTGATATTATATAACAGGGAAATATATTAGGGATACTAGTTGATATTTTTTGACATTGGAAAAGTGTTGATATTAGGGAAGAAATTACCTGATATTATATAACAGGGAAAGATATTAGGGATACTAGTTGATATTTTTTGACATTGGAACAGTGTTGATATTAGGGAAGAAATTACCTGATATTATATAACAGGGAAAGTTATTAGGGATACTAGTTGATATTTTTTGACACTGGAACAGTGTTGATATTAGGGAAGAAATTACCTGATATTATATAACAGGGAAAGATATTAGGGATACTAGTTGATATTTTTTGACATTGGAACAGTGTTGATATTAGGGAAGAAATTACCTGATATTATATAACAGGGAAATATATTAGGGATACTAGTTGATATTTTTTGACATTGGAACAGTGTTGATATTAGGGAAGAAATTACCTGATATTATATAACAGGGAAAGATATTAGGGATACTAGTTGATATTTTTTGACATTGGAACAGTGTTGATATTAGGGAAGAAATTACCTGATATTATATAACAGGGAAAGTTATTAGGGATACTAGTTGATATTTTTTGACATTGGAACATTGTTGATATTAGGGAAGAAATTACCTGATATTATATAACAGGGAAAGATATTAGGGATGCTAGTTGATATTTTTTGACATTGGAACAGTGTTGATATTAGGGAAGAAATTACCTGATATTATATAACAGGGAAAGATATTAGGGATACTAGTTCATATTTTTTGACATTGGAACAGTGCTGATATTAGGGAAGAAATTACCTGATATTATACAACAGGGAAAGATATTAGGGATAATAGTTGATATTTTTTGACATTGGAACAGTGTTGATACTAGGGAAGAAATTACCTGATATTATATAACAGGGAAAGATATTAGGGATACTAGTTGATATTTTTTGACATTGGAACAGTGTTGATATTTGGGAAGAAATTACCTGATATTATATAACAGGGAAAGATATTAGGGATACTAGTTGATATTTTTTGACATTGCAACAGTGTTGATATTAGGGAAGAAATTACCTGATATTATATAACAGGGAAATATATTAGGGATACTAGTTGATATTTTTTGACATTGGAACAGTGTTGATATTAGGGAAGAAATTACCTGATATTATATAACAGGGAATGTTATTAGGGATACTAGTTGATATTTTTTGACATTGGAACAGTGTTGATATAGGGAAGAAATTACCTGATATTATATAACAGGGAAAGATATTAGGGATACTAGTTGATATTTTTTGACATTGGAAACGTGTTGATATTAGGGAAGAAATTACCTGATATTATATAACAGGGAAAGTTATTAGGGATACTAGTTGATATTTTTTGTCATTGGAACAGTGTTGATATTAGGGAAGAAATTACCTGATATTATATAACAGGGAAAGATATTAGGGATACTAGTTCATATTTTTTGACATTGGAACAGTGCTGATATTAGGGAAGAAATTACCTGATATTATACAACAGCGAAAGATATTAGGGATAATAGTTGATATTTTTTGACATTGGAACAGTGTTGATATTAGGGAAGAAATTACCTGATATTATATAACAGGGAAAGATATTAGGGATACTAGTTGATATTTTTTGACATTGGAACAGTGTTGATATTTGGGAAGAAATTACCTGATATTATATAACAGGGAAAGATATTAGGGATACTAGTTGATATTTTTTGACATTGGAACAGTGTTGATATTAGGGAAGAAATTACCTGATATTATATAACAGGGAAAGATATTAGGGATACTAGTTGATATTTTTTGACATTGGAACAGTGTTGATATTAGGGAAGAAATTACCTGATATTATATAACAGGGAAAGTTATTAGGGATACTAGTTAATATTTTTTGACATTGGAACAGTGTTGATATTAGGGAAGAAATTAACCTGATATTATATAACAGGGAAAGATATTAGGGATACTAGTTGATATTTTTTTACATTGGAAACGTGTTGATATTAGGGAAGAAATTACCTGATATTATATAACAGGGAAAGTTATTAGGGATACTAATTGATATTTTTTGACATTGGAACAGTGTTGATATTAGGGAAGAAAATTTACTTTCCAGGCCAATTTCTGGCCATTGCAATCAAGACAAAATCTTGAGGGGGGCTAGAGGGGGCAAGCTCCCCAGGCAGTAGACCCAAGGGTGACCAAAAAAATCTTAAATTGTAATATTTGTGGTCAAAAGTTGTAATACTTACATTATTGATGATATGGCAGGGGAGGGCAAGTATATATTGCCCATCCCCAACCCTGAGAAAAAGCTAACTCCGGTCATGATTCCAAATTTTTATTGCTACAGTACATGCGTCATGTTAAAATTAGGAAAATCACTCCTTATTCTTAAATGTTGGCTTTTTCTCAGCACTTATGTCTATCATATGGCTTAGGAATGAATCTATAATAATTTATTTTATAACATTTTTGCGAAAAAAAACTTATGTCTGCTTGTCATAAGTAGTAGAAATTGAGGCATCATGACTCCATCAGGCATTAGGTCCATCTTGGGACAAGGTAAGCCAACCATGTCATTAAAAGAGTTCGGGCTACAAACTGTGAAAAAGGATCTCCTTAGGCTAATAGTAACCAAAACTCTAAAAAGTAAGGTTTTATTCACAGTTAGAACATAAAAAAATCTGCTTTTATGCTGAATCCAAATATATAAGAAAACTAAAATAGTTGCATAAAAATTAAAGTCGAGGCTATTCATCATAAGCTACAGGCTTGAGAAGATTTGCCTGATTTTTCACAATGGGAGGGAGGGGAGATACAACCAAAACAAGTCAGTCAAGGTGGTGACTCCTTACCATCAGTGGTTCAGTTGTTCAAGTTGCCCAAGTTACTCATTTTAGTTCAAGCGGGCAAGCTCAGTTACCCAAAATGGAAAAAGTTGGTTGAAAGTTACCCACCAGAAGCTATAAGCTTGAGCATATAGCCCAATTTTCAAAAATGGAGGGAGGGATATAACCGCAACTGTCAATTGATCTTGATGAAAATCACTCTATTGGAGTAAGCATGCCAAAGAGCCCTTTCGAATTTGTTTCAAGCTTCTATCTATAAAAATGTAGAATTTTGCACCCCCTTAGAAGAATGATCTTTCAGAGATGTATATCACTCTCAAAGCTTTTTTAAGAGGATCAAACTTAAATGATAAAAATGGGGTCTGAATGAGGAAGTAGTGGACGTTGTTCAACTTAAAGGGAGCCTCGGGTTAAAAACCCCTAGTAACGAAGTGTAAGTAAAGAGCAATCCTTGTCTACAAGTACCTCATAAGGTAATATTAATTGTCTGATCCATCTGCACAGCTATGTGAGCTTAGCGCTCAAATGTCTAGCAAGCAAACTGGCCATGAGTGAAAAAATGTTGTTTTTAATGTCCAGGACTGATGTTCTTTTTAAGTGTTGATCTACTTTTTTTTTGTTTTAATTGTATCTATAATTTTTCTATTTCTACGATGGAATATAAATATATACATACGAAGAATTTGGATTGCAACATTTGTAGCAACAAGATATATTATTTACGCTGATTCTCAATGTGGGAAACGTTTTACTCGTTAAAAAGAAGTTTGCAGAAGTTAACAGTAGTTTGCATAAATTTTGAAACGGGTTTCCTAATTTGTTTCAACTAAGCAGGCAAAACCTGTCATTTCAGTATCACTATTTCGATATACTGCTTCTTTATTGGCACTATTGATTTCAGCCATTCTGGTTAAATGCACCGTAGCTGTTTTATTTAGTAAATAAAATAATACAATGAGGATATTTTACAGACAATGAATTGTAAAATTGGAGTATTTGAATATTTCGGCTACATGCATAACAGCCGTCCTCAGCGAAACAAAAATTAGAACAAAAAATAAATTTAAGTTCCAGTAAAAAACGAGCAAACTAAATTTTGAATATGAGGGAAGCAAAATCTAGGGGCAAGAGAACTAGCCGAGCTTGTTCAGAGTAATTAAATAAAAAAAACTAATTTTTTTAGCTGAAAGTAAGGAGCGACATTAAAACTTAAAACGAACAGAAATAACTCCGTATATGAAATGGGTTGTCCCCTCCGCAATCCCTCGCTCTTTACGCTAAAGTTTGACTCTTTGCCACAATTATACTTTTTAAAACAATTAAAAGCTTTAGCGTAAAGAGCGAGGGATTGCGGAGGGGACAACCCATTTCATATCAATCCCTCGCTCTTTACGTTAAAGTTTGACTCTTTGCCACAACTCTATTTTTTAAAACAATTAAAAGCTTTAGCGTAAAGAGCGAGGGATTGATATGAAATGGGTTGTCCCCTCCGCAATCCCTCGCTCTTTACGCTAAAGCTTTTAATTGTTTTAAAAGTATCGTATCCCAAAAAGCATAGCTACTAGACTTTTGGAAACTTTTTGAAAAAATGACCTTTTCAAAATTCAGATCAGTGTTGAAGGGGGAGGGATATTTAAAAAGTGAAGGGAACGATTGACTTCTGATGACTCTTTAGCATGCCTGGAAAGCCCGGAAGCATAGCTATTAAACTTTTGGAAACTTTTTGAAAAAAGTGACCTTTTCAAAATTCCGGTCGGTGCTGAAGGGGGAGGGACATTTAAAAAGTGGAAGGAATGATTGACATCTGATTACAATTGACATCTTTAGCATGCCTGGAAAGCCCGGAAATGTCTTGGAAAGATTCTAAGGCATTTGGATTCATATCCAAAACTAATCAATACTTTTTAAAAGGATTTATTTTCACTTTCCCCTCAGAAGGCTGTCATATCATGCCGTAAAATAGATAAAACTTTACTAGTTTTGAATTTATACATACGCTAGCACCAAGCAATACTTTTCAAAGGGCTTTATTGTGTCATTTCCCTTATGACTCTGTCGTGTCATCACTTAAAATATTTACGACTTTATTAATTTCGACCTTAGGCATACACCAATACTAAGCAATATTTTTCAAAAAGGCTTTATTATATCATTTTCCTCATGTGACTGTCGTATTATCGCTTAAAATATATATGGCTTTTAATTTAGACTCTGTGCACACTAATCAATACTTTTCAAAATACCTTGTTGTATCCTTTCCCTCATCATAGTGTGTCGTATCATCGCTTAAAATATATACGACTTTATTAATTTTGACCTTACGCATTGCCCCAACACTAAGCTCCACTTTTAAAAAGGCTTTATTGTATAATTTTCCTAAAAGGGTTGTCGTATTATCGTTCAAAAATATACAACTTAATCAAATTTAACTTTATGCATATCTAAATACTAATCAATACTTTTCAATAAGATTTTATTCTAACATTTTCCTCAGAGGGCTGTCGTATCATTACTTAAAATAGATACAACTTTACTAGTTTTGCCTTTATACATATGCCAACATTAAGCAGTGCTTTTCAAAAGGCTTTATTGTGTCATTTCCCTGATGGGTCTGCCGTGTCATCCAGGGAAAGATATTAAGGATACTAGTTGATATTTTTGACATTGGAACAGTGTTGATATTAGGGAAGAAATTACCTGATATTATATAACAGGGAAAGATATTAGGGATACTAGTGGATACTTTTTGACATTGGAACAGTGTTGATATTAGGGAAGAAATTACCTGATATTATATAACAGGGAAAGTTATTAGGGATACTAGTTGATATTTTTTGACATTGGAAACGTGTTGATATTAGGGAAGAAATTACCTGATATTATATAACAGGGAAAGTTATTAGGGACACTAGTTGATATTTTTTGACATTGGAACAGTGTTGATATTAGGGAATAAATTACCTGATATTATATAACAGGGAAAGATATTAGGGATACTAGTTGATATTTTTGACATTGGAACAGTGTTGATATTAGGGAAGAAATTACCTGATATTATATAACAGGGAAAGATATTAGGGATACTAGTTGATATTTTTTGACATTGGAACAGTGTTGATATTGGGGAAGAAATTACCTGATATTATATAACAGGGAAAGATATAACAGTCTTGATATTAGGGAAGAAATTACCTGATATTATATAACAGGGAAAGATATTAGGGATACTAGTTGATATTTTTTGACATTGGAACAGTGTTGATATTAGGGAAGAAATTACATGATATTATATAACAGGGAAAGATATTAGGGATACTTGTTGATATTTTTTGACATTGGAACAGTGTTGATATTAGGGAAGAAATTACCTGATATTATATAACAGGGAAATATATTAGGGATACTAGTTGATATTTTTTGACATTGGAACAGTGTTGATATTAGGGAAGAAATTACCTGATATTATATAACAGGGAAAGATATTAGGGATACTAGTTGATATTTTTTGACATTGGAACAGTGTTGATATTAGGGAAGAAATTACCTGATATTATATAACAGGGAAAGTTATTAGGGATACTAGTTGATATTTTTTGACACTGGAATAGTGTTGATATTAGGGAAGAAATTACCTGATATTATATAACAGGGAAATATATTAGGGATACTAGTTGATATTTTTTGACATTGGAACAGTGTTGATATTAGGGAAGAAATTACCTGATATTATATAACAGGAAAATATATTAGGGATACTAGTTGATATTTTTTGACATTGGAACAGTGTTGATATTAGGGAAGAAATTACCTGATATTATATAACAGGGAAAGATATTAGGGATACTAGTTGATATTTTTTGACAATAGAACAGTGTTGATATTAGGGAAGAAATTGCCTGATATTATATAACAGGGAAAGTTATTAGGGATACTAGTTGATATTTTTTGACATTGGAACAGTGTTGATATTAGGGAAGAAATTACCTGATACTATATAACAGGGAAAGATATTAGGGATACAAGTTGATATTTTTTGACATTGGAACAGTGTTGATATTAGGGAAGAAATTACCTGATATTATATAACAGGGAAATATATTAGGGATACTAGTTGATATTGTTTGACATTGGAAACGTTTTGATATTAGGGAAGAAATTACCTGATATTATATAACAGGGAAAGTTATTAGGGATGCTAGTTGATATTTTTTGACATTGGAACAGTGTTGATATTAGGGAAGAAATTACCTGATATTATATAACAGGGAAAGATATTAGGGATACTAGTTGATACTTTTTGACATTGGAACAGTGTTGATATTAGGGAAGAAATTACCTGATATTATATAACAGGGAAAGTTATTAGGGATACTAGTTGATATTTTTTGACATTGGAACAGTGTTGATATTAGGGAAGAAATTACCTGATATTATATAACAGGGAAAGATATTAGGGATACTAGTTGATATTTTTTGACATTGGAACAGTGTTGATATTAGGGAAGAAATTACCTGATATTATATAACAGGGAAAGATATTAGGGATACTAGTTGATATTTTTGACATTGGAACAGTGTTGATATTAGGGAAGAAATTACCTGATATTATATAACAGGGAAAGATATTAGGGATACTAGTTGATATTTTTTGACATTGGAACAGTGTTGATATTGGGGAAGAAATTACCTGATATTATATAACAGGGAAAGATATAACAGTGTTGATATTAGGGAAGAAATTACCTGATATTATATAACAGGGAAAGATATTAGGGATACTAGTTCATATTTTTTGACATTGGAACAGTGCTGATATTAGGGAAGAAAGTACCTGATATTATATAACAGGGAAAGATATTAGGGATACTAGTTGATATTTTTTGACATTGGAACAGTGTTGATATTAGGGAAGAAATTACCTGATATTATATAACAGGGAAAGTTATTAGGGATACTAGTTGATATTTTTTGACATTGTAACAGTGTTGATATTAGGGAAGAAATTACCTGATATTATATAACAGGGAAAGATATTAGGGATACTAGTTGATATTTTTTGACAATAGAACAGTGTTGATATTAGGGAAGAAATTACCTGATATTATATAACAGGGAAAGTTATTAGGGATACTAGTTGATATTTTTTGACATTTGAACAGTGTTGATATTAGGGAAGAAATTACCTGATACTATATAACAGGGAAAGATATTAGGGATACTAGTTGATATTTTTTGACATTGGAACAGTGTTGATATTAGGGAAGAAATTACCTGATATTATATAACAGGGAAATATATTAGGGATACTAGTTGATATTTTTTGACATTGGAACAGTGTTGATATTAGGGAAGAAATGACCTGATATTATATAACAGGGAAAATATTAGGGATACTAGTGGATATTTTTTGACATTGGAACAGTGTTGATATTAGGGAAGAAATTACCTGATATTATATAACAGGGAAAGATATTAGGGATACTAGTTGATATTTTTTGACATTGGAAACGTGTTGATATTAGGGAAGAAATTACCTGATATTATATAACAGGGAAAGTTATTAGGGATACTAGTTGATATTTTTTGACATTGGAACAGTGTTGATATTAGGGAAGAAATTACCTGATACTATATAACAGGGAAAGATATTAGGGATACTAGTTGATATTTTTTGACATTGGAACAGTGTTGATATTAGGGAAGAAATTACCTGATATTATATAACAGGGAAAGTTATTAGGGATACTAGTTGATATTTTTTGACATTGGAACAGTGTTGATATTAGGGAAGAAATTACCTGATATTATATAACAGGGAAAGATATTAGGGATACTAGTTGATATTTTTTGACATTGGAACAGTGTTGATATTAGGGAAGAAATTACCTGATATTATATAACAGGGAAAGATATTAGGGATACTAGTTGATATTTTTTGACATTGGAACAGTGTTGATATTGGGGAAGAAATTACCTGATATTATATAACAGGGAAAGATATAACAGTGTTGATATTAGGGAAGAAATTACCTGATATTATATAACAGGGAAAGTTATTAGGGATACTAGTTCATATTTTTTGACATTGGAACAGTGCTGATATTAGGGAAGAAATTACCTGATATTATATAACAGGGAAAGATATTAGGGATACTAGTTGATATTTTTTGACATTGGAACAGTGTTGATATTAGGGAAGAAATTACCTGATATTATATAACAGGGAAAGTTATTAGGGATACTAGTTGATATTTTTTGACATTGTAACAGTGTTGATATTAGGGAAGAAATTACCTGATATTATATAACAGGGAAAGATATTAGGGATACTAGTTGATATTTTTTGACATTGGAACAGTGTTGATATTAGGGAAGAAATTACCTGATATTATATAACAGGGAAAGATATTTGGGATACTAGTTGATATTTTTGACATTGGAACAGTGTTGATATTAGGGAAGAAATTACCTGATACTATATAACAGGGAAAGATATTAGGGATACTAGTTGATATTTTTTGACATTGGAACAGTGTTGATATTGGGGTAGAAATTACCTGATATTATATAACAGGGAAAGATATTAGGGATACTAGTTGATATTTTTTGACATTGGAACAGTCTTGATATTAGGGAAGAAATTGCTTGATATTATATAACAGGGAAAGATATTAGGGATACTTGTTGATATTTTTTGACATTGGAACAGTGTTGATATTAGGGAAGAAATTACCTGATATTATATAACAAGGAAAGATATTAGGGATACTAGTTGATATTTTTTGACATTGGAACAGTGTTGATATTAGGGAAGAAATTACCTGATATTATATAACAGGGAAAGTTATTAGGGATACTAGTTGATATTTTTTGACATTGGAACAGTGTTGATATTAGGGAAGAAATTACCTGATATTATATAACAGGGAAAGTTATTAGGGATACTAGTTGATATTTTTTGACATTGGAACAGTGTTGATATTAGGGAAGAAATTACCTGATATTATATAACAGGGAAATATATTAGGGATACTAGTTGATATTTTTTGACATTGGAACAGTGTTGAAATTAGGGAAGAAATTACCTGATATTATATAACAGGGAAAGATATTAGGGATACTAGTTGATATTTTTTGACATTGGAACAGTGTTGATATTAGGGAAGAAATTACCTGATATTATATAACAGGGAAAGTTATTAGGGATACTAGTTGATATTTTTTGACACTGGAACAGTGTTGATATTAGGGAAGAAATTACCTGATATTTAATAACAGGGAAAGATATTAGGGATACTAGTTGATATTTTTTGACATTGGAACAGTGTTGATATTAGGGAAGAAATTACCTGATATTATATAACAGGGAAATATATTAGGGATACTAGTTGATATTTTTTGACATTGGAACAGTGTTGATATTAGGGAAGAAATTACCTGATATTATATAACAGGGAAAGATATTAGGGATACTAGTTGATATTTTTTGACATTGGAACAGTGTTGATATTAGGGAAGAAATTACCTGATATTATATAACAGGGAAAGTTATTAGGGATACTAGTTGATATTTTTTGACATTGGAACAGTGTTGATATTAGAGAAGAAATTACCTGATATTATATAACAGGGAAAGATATTAGGGATACTAGTTGATATTTTTTGACATTGGAACAGTGTTGATATTAGGGAAGAAATTACCTGATATTATATAACAGGGAAAGATATTAGGGATACTAGTTCATATTTTTTGACATTGGAACAGTGCTGATATTAGGGAAGATATTAGGGATACTAGTTGATATTTTTTGACATTGGAACAGTGTTGATATTGGGGTAGAAATTACCTGATATTATATAACAGGGAAAGATATTAGGGATACTAGTTGATATTTTTTGACATTGGAACAGTCTTGATATTAGGGAAGAAATTACCTGATATTATATAACAGGGAAAGATATTAGGGATACTTGTTGATATTTTTTGACATTGGAACAGTGTTGATAATAGGGAAGAAATTACCTGATATTATATAACAGGGAAAGTTATTAGGGATACTAGTTGATATTTTTTGACATTGGAACAGTGTTGATATTAGGGAAGAAATTACCTGATATTATATAACAGGGAAAGATATTAGGGATACTAGTTGATATTTTTTGACATTGGAACAGTGTTGATATTGGGGAAGAAATTACCTGATATTATATAACAGGGAAAGATATAACAGTGTTGATATTAGGGAAGAAATTACCTGATATTATATAACAGGGAAAGATATTAGGGATACTAGTTCATATTTTTTGACATTGGAACAGTGCTGATATTAGGGAAGAAATTACCTGATATTATATAACAGGGAAAGATATTAGGGATACTAGTTGATATTTTTTGACATTGGAACAGTGTTGATATTAGGGAAGAAATTACCTGATATTATATAACAGGGAAAGTTATTAGGGATACTAGTTGATATTTTTTGACATTGTAACAGTGTTGATATTAGGGAAGAAATTACCTGATATTATATAACAGGGAAAGATATTAGGGATACTAGTTGATATTTTTTGACATTGGAACAGTGTTGATATTAGGGAAGAAATTACCTGATATTATATAACAGGGAAAGATATTTGGGATACTAGTTGATATTTTTGACATTGGAACAGTGTTGATATTAGGGAAGAAATTACCTGATATTATATAACAGGGAAAGATATTAGGGATACTA
This sequence comes from Artemia franciscana, assembly GCF_032884065.1. Classification (NCBI taxonomy): domain Eukaryota; kingdom Metazoa; phylum Arthropoda; class Branchiopoda; order Anostraca; family Artemiidae; genus Artemia; species Artemia franciscana. Next base: position 128,459 of record NW_027062755.1, on the reverse strand, counting down.
GTTGATATTTTTTGACATTGGAACAGTGTTGATATTGGGGTAGAAATTACCTGATATTATATAACAGGGAAAGATATTAGGGATACTAGTTGATATTTTTTGACATTGGAACAGTCTTGATATTAGGGAAGAAATTGCTTGATATTATATAACAGGGAAAGATATTAGGGATACTTGTTGATATTTATTGACATTGGAACAGTGTTGATATTAGGGAAGAAATTACCTGATATTATATAACAGGGAAAGATATTAGGGATACTAGTTGATATTTTTTGACATTGGAACAGTGTTGATATTAGGGAAGAAATTACCTGATATTATATAACAGGGAAAGTTATTAGGGATACTAGTTGATATTTTTTGACATTGGAACAGTGTTGATATTAGGGAAGAAATTACCTGATATTATATAACAGGGAAAGTTATTAGGGATACTAGTTGATATTTTTTGACATTGGAACAGTGTTGATATTAGGGAAGAAATTACCTGATATTATATAACAGGGAAAGATATTAGGGATACTAGTTGATATTTTTTGACATTGGAACAGTGTTGATATTAGGGAAGAAATTACCTGATATTATATAACAGGGAAAGTTATTAGGGATACTAGTTGATATTTTTTGACACTGGAACAGTGTTGATATTAGGGAAGAAATTACCTGATATTTAATAACAGGGAAAGATATTAGGGATACTAGTTGATATTTTTTGACATTGGAACAGTGTTGATATTAGGGAAGAAATTACCTGATATTATATAACAGGGAAATATATTAGGGATACTAGTTGATATTTTTTGACATTGGAACAGTGTTGATATTAGGGAAGAAATTACCTGATATTATATAACAGGGAAAGATATTAGGGATACTAGTTGATATTTTTTGACATTGGAACAGTGTTGATATTAGGGAAGAAATTACCTGATATTATATAACAGGGAAAGTTATTAGGGATACTAGTTGATATTTTTTGACATTGGAACAGTGTTGATATTAGAGAAGAAATTACCTGATATTATATAACAGGGAAAGATATTAGGGATACTAGTTGATATTTTTTGACATTGGAACAGTGTTGATATTAGGGAAGAAATTACCTGATATTATATAACAGGGAAAGATATTAGGGATACTAGTTCATATTTTTTGACATTGGAACAGTGCTGATATTAGGGAAGATATTAGGGATACTAGTTGATATTTTTTGACATTGGAACAGTGTTGATATTGGGGTAGAAATTACCTGATATTATATAACAGGGAAAGATATTAGGGATACTAGTTGATATTTTTTGACATTGGAACAGTCTTGATATTAGGGAAGAAATTACCTGATATTATATAACAGGGAAAGATATTAGGGATACTTGTTGATATTTTTTGACATTGGAACAGTGTTGATAATAGGGAAGAAATTACCTGATATTATATAACAGGGAAAGTTATTAGGGATACTAGTTGATATTTTTTGATATTTTTTATAATATCAGGTAATTTCTTCCCTAATATCAAGACTGTTATATATTTCCCTGTTATATAATATCAGGTAATTTCTTCCCTAATATCAACACTGTTCCAATGTCAAAAAATATCAACTAGTATCCCTAATAACTTTCCCTGTTATATAATATCAGATAATTTCTTCCCTAATATCAACACTGTTCCAATGTCAAAAAATATCAACTAGTATGCCTAATAACTTTCCCTGTTATATAATATCAGGTAATTTCTTCCCTAATATCAACACTGTTCCAGTGTCAAAAAATATCAACTAGTATCCCTAATAACTTTCCCTGTTATATAATATCAGGTAATTTCTTCCCTAATATCAACACAGTTCCAATGTCAAAAAATATCAACAAGTATCCCTAATATCTTTACCTGTTATATAATATCAGGTAATTTCTTCCCTAATATCAAGACTGTTCCAATGTCAAAAAATATCAACAAGTATCCCTAATATCTTTCCCTGTTATATAATATCAGGTAATTTCTTCCCTAATATCAAGACTGTTCCAATGTCAAAAAATATCAACTAGTATCCCTAATATCTTTCCCTGTTATATAATATCAGGTAATTTCTTCCCCAATATCAACACTGTTCCAATGTCATAAAATATCAACTAGTATCCCTAATATCTTTCCCTGTTATATAATATCAGGTAATTTCTTCCCTAATATCAACACTGTTCCAATGTCAAAAATATCAACTAATATCCCTAATATCTTTCCCTGTTATATAATATCAGGTAATTTCTTCCCTAATATCAACACTGTTCCAATGTCAAAAAATATCAACTAGTATCCCTAATAACAATTTTTTGACATTGGAACAGTGCTGATATTAGGGAAGATATTAGGGATACTAGTTGATATTTTTTGAAATTACCTGATATTATACAACAGGGAAAGATATTAGGGATAATGGTTGATATTTTTTGACATTGGAACAGTGTTGATATTAGGGAAGAAATTACCTGGTATTATATAATAGGGAAAGATATTAGGGATACTAGTTGATATTTTTTGACATTGGAACAGTGTTGATATTTGGGAAGAAATTACCTGATATTATATAACAGGGAAAGATATTAGGGATACTAGTTGATATTTTTTGACATTGGAACAGTGTTGATATTAGGGAAGAAATTACCTGATATTATATAACAGGGAAATATATTAGGGATACTAGTTGATATTTTTTGACATTGGAACAGTGTTGATATTAGGGAAGAAATTACCTGATATTATATAACAGGGAAATATATTAGGGATACTAGTTGATATTTTTTGACATTGGAACAGTGTTGATATTAGGGAAGAAATTACCTGATATTATATAACAGGGAAAGATATTAGGGATACTAGTTGATATTTTTTGTCAATAGAACAGTGTTGATATTAGGGAAGAAATTACCTGATATTATATAACAGGGAAAGTTATTAGGGATACTAGTTGATATTTTTTGACATTGGAACAGTGTTGATATTAGGGAAGAAATTACCTGATACTATATAACAGGGAAAGATATTAGGGATACTAGTTGATATTTTTTGACATTGGAACAGTGTTGATATTAGGGAAGAAATTACCTGATATTATATAACAGGGAAATATATTAGGGATACTAGTTGATATTTTTTGACATTGGAAACGTTTTGATATTAGGGAAGAAATTACCTGATATTATATAACAGGGAAAGTTATTAGGGATACTAGTTGATATTTTTTGACATTGGAACAGTGTTGATATTAGGGAAGAAATTACCTGATATTATATAACAGGGAAAGATATTAGGGATACTAGTTGATATTTTTTGACATTGGAACAGTGTTGATATTAGGGAAGAAATTACCTGATATTATATAACAGGGAAAGATATTAGGGATACTAGTTGATATTTTTTGACATTGGAACAGTGTTGATATTAGGGAAGAAATTACCTGATATTATATAACAGGGAAAGATATTAGGGATACTAGTTGATATTTTTGACATTGGAACAGTGTTGATATTAGGGAAGAAATTACCTGATATTATATAACAGGGAAAGATATTAGGGATACTAGTTGATATTTTTTGACATTGGAACAGTGTTGATATTGGGGAAGAAATTACCTGATATTATATAACAGGGAAAGATATAACAGTGTTGATATTAGGGAAGAAATTACCTGATATTATATAACAGGGAAAGATATTAGGGATACTAGTTCATATTTTTTGACATTGGAACAGTGCTGATATTAGGGAAGAAAGTACCTGATATTATATAACAGGGAAAGATATTAGGGATACTAGTTGATATTTTTTGACATTGGAACAGTGTTGATATTAGGGAAGAAATTACCTGATATTATATAACAGGGAAAGTTATTAGGAATACTAGTTGATATTTTTTGACATTGTAACAGTGTTGATATTAGGGAAGAAATTACCTGATATTATATAACAGGGAAAGATATTAGGGATACTAGTTGATATTTTTTGACATTTTAACAGTGTTGATATTAGGGAAGAAATTACCTGATATTATATAACAGGGAAAGATATTAGGGATACTAGTTGATATTTTTGACATTGGAACAGTGTTGATATTAGGGAAGAAATTACCTGATATTATATAACAGGGAAAGTTATTAGGCATACTAGTTGATATTTTTTGACATTGGAACAGTGTTGATATTAGGGAAGAAATTACCTGATATTATATAACAGGGAAAGATATTAGGGATACTAGTTGATATTTTTTGACATTGGAACAGTGTTGATATTAGGGAAGAAATTACCTGATATTATATAACAGGGAAATATATTAGGGATACTAGTTGATATTTTTTGACATTGGAACAGTGTTGATATTAGGGAAGAAATTACCTGATATTATATAACAGGGAAAGAGATTAGGGATACTAGTTGATATTTTTTGACATTGGAACAGTGTTGATATTAGGGAAGAAATTACCTGATATTATATAACAGGGAAAGTTATTAGGGATACTAGTTGATATTTTTTGACACTGGAATAGTGTTGATATTAGGGAAGAAATTACCTGATATTATATAACAGGGAAATATATTAGGGATACTAGTTGATATTTTTTGACATTGGAACAGTGTTGATATTAGGGAAGAAATTACCTGATATTATATAACAGGGAAATATATTAGGGATACTAGTTGATATTTTTTGACATTGGAACAGTGTTGATATTAGGGAAGAAATTACCTGATATTATATAACAGGGAAATATATTAGGGATACTAGTTGATATTTTTTGACATTGGAACAGTGTTGATATTAGGGAAGAAATTACCTGATATTATATAACAGGGAAAGATATTAGGGATACTAGTTGATATTTTTTGACATTAGAACAGTGTTGATATTAGGGAAGAAATTACCTGATATTATATAACAGGGAAAGTTATTAGGGATACTAGTTGATATTTTTTGACATTGGAACAGTGTTGATATTAGGGAAGAAATTACCTGATACTATATAACAGAGAAAGATATTAGGGATACTAGTTGATATTTTTTGACATTGGAACAGTGTTGATATTGGGGAAGAAATTACCTGATATTATATAACAGGGAAATATATTAGGGATACTAGTTGATATTTTTTGACATTGGAACAGTGTTGATATTAGGGAAGAAATGACCTGATATTATATAACAGGGAAAGATATTAGGGATACTAGTGGATACTTTTTGACATTGGAACAGTGTTGATATTAGGGAAGAAATTACCTGATATTATATAACAAGGAAAGATATTAGGGATACTAGTTGATATTTTTTGACATTGGAAACGTGTTGATATTAGGGAAGAAATTACCTGATATTATATAACAGGGAAAGTTATTAGGGATACTAGTTGACATTTTTTGACATTGGAACAGTGTTGATATTAGGGAAGAAATTACCTGATATTATATAACAGGGAAAGATATTAGGGATACTAGTTGATATTTTTTGACATTGGAACAGTGTTGATATTAGGGAAGAAATTACCTGATATTATATAACACTGAAAGTTATTAGGGATACTAGTTGATATTTTTTGACATTGGAACAGTGTTGATATTAGGGAAGAAATTACCTGATATTATATAACAGGGAAAGATATTAGGGATACTAGTTGATATTTTTTGACATTGGAACAGTGTTGATATTAGGGAAGAAATTACCTGATATTATATAACAGGGAAAGATATTAGGGATACTAGTTGATATTTTTGACATTGGAACAGTGTTGATATTAGGGAAGAAATTACATGATATTATATAACAGGGAAAGATATTAGGGATACTAGTTGATATTTTTTGACATTGGAACAGTGTTGATATTGGGGAAGAAATTACCTGATATTATATAACAGGGAAAGATATAACAGTCTTGATATTAGGGAAGAAATTACCTGATATTATATAACAGGGAAAGATATTAGGGATACTAGTTGATATTTTTGACATTGGAACAGTCTTGATATTAGGGAAGAAATTACCTGATATTATATAACAGGGAAAGATATTAGGGATACTTGTTGATATTTTTTGACATTGGAACAGTGTTGATATTAGGGAAGAAATTACCTGATATTATATAACAGGGAAAGTTATTAGGGATACTAGTTGATATTTTTTGACATTGGAACAGTGTTGATATTAGGGAAGAAATTACCTGATATTATATAACAGGGAAAGTTATTAGGGATACTAGTTGATATTTTTTGACACTGGAATAGTGTTGATATTAGGGAAGAAATTACCTGATATTATATAACAGGGAAATATATTAGGGATACTAGTTGATATTTTTTGACATTGGAACAGTGTTGATATTAGGGAAGAAATTACCTGATATTATATAACAGGGAAATATATTAGGGATACTAGTTGATATTTTTTGACATTGGAACAGTGTTGATATTAGGGAAGAAATTACCTGATATTATATAACAGGAAAATATATTAGGGATACTAGTTGATATTTTTTGACATTGGAACAGTGTTGATATTAGGGAAGAAATTACCTGATATTATATAACAGGGAAAGATACTAGGGATACTAGTTGATATTTTTTGACAATAGAACAGTGTTGATATTAGGGAAGAAATTACCTGATATTATATAACAGGGAAAGATATTAGGGATACTAGTTGATATTTTTTGACATTGGAACAGTGTTGATATTAGGGAAGAAATTACCTGATATTATATAACAGGGAAATATATTAGGGATACTAGTTGATATTTTTTGACATTGGAACAGTGTTGATATTAGGGAAGAAATTACCTGATATTATATAACAGGGAAAGATATTAGGGATACTAGTTGATATTTTTTGACATTGGAACAGTGTTGATATTAGGGAAGAAATTACCTGATATTATATAACAGGGAAAGATATTAGGGATACTAGTTGATATTTTTTGACATTGGAACAGTGTTGATATTAGGGAAGAAATTACCTGATATTATATAACAGGGAAAGTTATTAGGGATACTAGTTGATATTTTTTGACATTGGAACAGTGTTGATATTAGGGAAGAAATTACCTGATATTATATAACAGGGAAATATATTAGGGATACTAGTTGATATTTTTTGACATTGGAACAGTGTTGATATTAGGGAAGAAATTACCTGATATTATATAACAGGGAAAGATATTAGGGATACTAGTTGATATTTTTTGACATTGGAACAGTGTTGATATTAGGGAAGAAATTACCTGATATTATATAACAGGGAAAGTTATTAGGGATACTAGTTGATATTTTTTGACATTGGAACAGTGTTGATATTAGGGAAGAAATTACCTGATATTATATAACAGGGAAAGATATTAGGGATACTAGTTGATATTTTTGACATTGGAACAGTGTTGATATTAGGGAAGAAATTACCTGATATTATATAACAGGGAAAGATATTAGGGATACTAGTTGATATTTTTTGACATTGGAACAGTGTTGATACTGGGGAAGAAATTACCTGATATTATATAACAGGGAAAGATATAACAGTGTTGATATTAGGGAAGAAATTACCTGATATTATATAACAGGGAAAGATATTAGGGATACTAGTTCAGATATTTTTTGACATTGGAACAGTGCTGATATTAGGGAAGAAATTACCTGATATTATATAACAGGAAAAGATATTAGGGATACTAGTTGATATTTTTTGACATTGGAACAGTGTTGATATTAGGGAAGAAATTACCTGATATTATATAACAGGGAAAGATATTAGGGATACTAGTTGATATTTTTTGACATTGGAACAGTGTTGATATTAGGGAAGAAATTACCTGATATTATATAACAGGGAAAGATATTAGGGATACTAGTTGATATTTTTTGACATTGGAACAGTGTTGATATTAGGGAAGAAATTACCTGATATTATATAACAGGGAAAGATATTAGGGATACTAGTTGATATTTTTTGACATTGGAACAGTGTTGATATTAGGGAAGAAATTACCTGATATTATATAACAGGGAAAGATATTAGGGATACTAGGTGATATTTTTTGACATTGGAACAGTGTTGATATTGGGGAAGAAATTACCTGATATTATATAACAGGGAAAGATATTAGGGATACTAGTTGATATTTTTTGACATTGGAACAGTCTTGATATTAGGGAAGAAATTACCTGATATTATATAACAGGGAAAGATATTAGGGATACTAGTTGATATTTTTTGACATTGGAACAGTGTTGATATTGGGGTAGAAATTACCTGATATTATATAACAGGGAAAGATATTAGGGATACTAGTTGATATTTTTTGACATTGGAACAGTCTTGATATTAGGGAAGAAATTACCTGATATTATACAACAGGGAAAGATATTAGGGATAATAGTTGATATTTTTTGACATTGGAACAGTGTTGATATTAGGGAAGAAATTACCTGATATTATATAACAGGGAAAGATATTAGGGATACTAGGTGATATTTTTTGACATTGGAACAGTGTTGATATTAGGGAAGAAATTACCTGATATTATATAACAGGGAAAGATATTAGGGATACTAGGTGATATTTTTTGACATTGGAACAGTGTTGATATTAGGGAAGAAATTACCTGATATTATATAACAGGGAAAGATATTAGGGATACTAGTTGATATTTTTTGACATTGGAACAGTGTTGATATTAGGGAAGAAATTACCTGATATTATATAACAGGGAAAGATATTAGGGATACTAGTTGATATTTTTTGACATTGGAACAGTGTTGATATTAGGGAAGAAATTACCTGATATTATATAACAGGGAAAGATATTAGGGATACTAGTTGATATTTTTTGACATTGGAACAGTGTTGATATTAGGGAAGAAATTACCTGATATTATACACAGGGAAAGATATTAGGGATAATAGTTGATATTTTTTGACATTGGAACAGTGTTGATATTAGGGAAGAAATTACCTGATATTATATAACAGGGAAAGATATTAGGGATACTAGTTGATATTTTTTGACATTGGAACAGTGTTGATATTAGGGAAGAAATTACCTGATATTATATAACAGGGAAAGATATTAGGGATACTAGTTGATATTTTTTGACATTGGAACAGTGTTGATATTAGGGAAGAAATTACCTGATATTATATAACAGGGAAAGATATTAGGGATACTAGTTCATATTTTTTGACATTGGAACAGTGTTGATATTTGGGAAGAAATTACCTGATATTATATAACAGGGAAAGATATTAGGGATACTAGTTGATATTTTTTGACATTGGAACAGTGTTGATATTAGGGAAGAAATTACCTGATATTATATAACAGGGAAAGATATTAGGGATACTAGTTGATATTTTTTGACATTGGAACAGTGTTGATATTAGGGAAGAAATTACCTGATATTATATAACAGGGAAAGATATTAGGGATACTAGTTCATATTTTTTGACATTGGAACAGTGCTGATATTAGGGAAGAAATTACCTGATATTATACAACAGGGAAAGATATTAGGGATACTAGTTGATATTTTTTGACATTGGAACAGTGTTGATATTAGGGAAGAAATTACCTGATATTATATAACAGGGAAAGTTATTAGGGATACTAGTTGATATTTTTTGACATTGGAACAGTGTTGATATTTGGGAAGAAATTACCTGATATTATATAACAGGGAAAGATATTAGGGATACTAGTTGATATTTTTTGACATTGGAACAGTGTTGATATTAGGGAAGAAATTACCTGATATTATATAACAGGGAAAGTTATTAGGGATACTAGTTGATATTTTTTGACATTGGAACAGTGTTGATATTAGGGAAGAAAATTTACTTTCCAGGCCAATTTCTGGCCATTGCAATCAAGACAAAATCTTGAGGGGGGCTAGAGGGGGCAAGCTCCCCAGGCAGTAGACCCAGGGGCGACCAAAAAAATCTTAAATTGTAATATTTGTGGTCAAAAGTTGTAATACTTACATTATTGATGATATGGCAGGGGAGGGCAAGTATATATTGCCCATCCCCAACCCTGAGAAAAAGCTAACTCCGGTCATGATTCCAAATTTTTATTGCTACAGTACATGCGTCATGTTAAAATTAGGAAAATCACTCCTTATTCTTAAATGTTGGCTTTTTCTCAGCACTTATGTCTATCATATGGCTTAGGAATGAATCTATAATAATTTATTTTATAACATTTTTGCGAAAAAAAACTTATGTCTGCTTGTCATAAGTAGTAGAAATTGAGGCATCATGACTCCATCAGGCATTAGGTCCATCTTGGGACAAGGTAAGCCAACCATGTCATTAAAAGAGTTCGGGCTACAAACTGTGAAAAAGGATCTCCTTAGGCTAATAGTAACCAAAACTCTAAAAAGTAAGGTTTTATTCACAGTTAGAACATAAAAAAATCTGCTTTTATGCTGAATCCAAATATATAAGAAAACTAAAATAGTTGCATAAAAATTAAATTCGAGGCTATTCATCATAAGCTACAGGCTTGAGAAGATTTGCCTGATTTTTTACAATGGGAGGGAGGGGAGATACAACCAAAACAAGTCAGTCAAGGTGGTGACTCCTTACCATCAGTGGTTCAGTTGTTCAAGTTGCCCAAGTTACTCATTTTAGTTCAAGCGGGCAAGCTCAGTTACCCAAAATGGAAAAAGTTGGTTGAAAGTTACTCACCAGAAGCTATAAGCTTGAGCATATAGCCCAATTTTCAAAAATGGAGGGAGGGATATAACCGGAACTGTCAATTGATCTTGATGAAAATCACTCCATTGGAGTAAGCATGCCAAAGAGCCCTTTCGAATTTGTTTCAAGCTTCTATCTATAAAAATGTAGAATTTTGCACCCCCTTAGAAGAATGATCTTTCAGAGATGTATATCACTCTCAAAGCTTTTTTAAGAGGATCAAACTTAAATGATAAAAATGGGGTCTGAATGAGGAAGTAGTGGACGTTGTTCAACTTAAAGGGAGCCTCGGGTTAAAAACCCCTAGTAACGAAATGTAAGTAAAGAGCAATCCTTGTCTACAAGTACCTCATAAGGTAATATTAATTGTCTGATCCATCTGCACAGCTATGTGAGCTTAGCGCTCAAATGTCTAGCAAGCAAACTGGCCATGAGTGAAAAAATGTTGTTTTTAATGTCCAGGACTGATGTTCTTTTTAAGTGTTGATCTACTTTTTTTTGTTTTAATTGTATCTATAATTTTTCTATTTCTACGATGGAATATAAATATATACATACGAAGAATTTGGATTGCAACATTTTAGCAACAAGATATATTATTTACGCTGATTCTCAATGTGGGAAACGTTTTACTCGTTAAAAAGAAGTTTGCAGAAGTTAACAGTAGTTTGCATAAATTTTGAAACGGGTTTCCTAATGTGTTTCAACTAAGCAGGCAAAACCTGTTATTTCAGTATCACTATTTCGATATACTGCTTCTTTATTGGCACTATTGATTTCCACCATTCTGGTTAAATGCACCGTAGCTGTTTTATTTAGTAAATAAAATAATACAATGAGGATATTTTACAGACAATGAATTGTAAAATTGGAGTATTTGAATATTTCGGCTACATGCATAACAGCCGTCCTCCGCGAAACAAAAATTAGAACAAAAAATAAATTTAAGTTCCAGTAAAAAACGAGCAAACTAAATTTTGAATATGAGGGAAGCAAAATCTAGGGGCAAGAGAACTAGCCGAGCTTGTTCAGAGTAATTAAATAAAAAAAACTAATTTTTTTAGCTGAAAGTAAGGAGCGACATTAAAACTTAAAACGAACAGAAATAACTCCGTATATGAAATGGGTTGTCCCCTCCGCAATCCCTCGCTCTTTACGCTAAAGTTTGACTCTTTGCCACAATTATACTTTTTAAAACAATTAAAAGCTTTAGCGTAAAGAGCGAGGGATTGCGGAGGGGACAACCCATTTCATATCAATCCCTCGCTCTTTACGCTAAAGTTTGACTCTTTGCCACAACTCTATTTTTTAAAACAATTAAAAGCTTTAGCGTAAAGAGCGAGGGATTGATATGAAATGGGTTGTCCCCTCCGCAATCCCTCGCTCTTTACGCTAAAGCTTTTAATTGTTTTAAAAGTATCGTATCCCAAGAAGCATAGCTACTAGACTTTTGGAAACTTTTTGAAAAAATGACCTTTTCAAAATTCAGATCGGTGTTGAAGGGGGAGGGATATTTAAAAAGTGAAGTGAACGATTGACTTCTGATGACTCTTTAGCATGCCTGGAAAGCCCGGAAGCATAGCTATTAGACTTTTGGAAACTTTTTGAAAAAAGTGACCTTTTCAAAATTCCTGTCGGTGCTGAAGGGGGAGGGACATTTAAAAAGTGGAAGGAATGATTGACATCTGATTACAATTGACATCTTTAGCATGCCTGGAAAGCCCGGAAATGTCTTGGAAAGATTCTAAGGCATTTGGATTCATATCCAAAACTAATCAATACTTTTTAAAAGGATTTATTTTCACTTTCCCCTCAGAAGGCTGTCATATCATGCCGTAAAATAGGTAAAACTTTACTAGTTTTGAATTTATACATACGCTAGCACCAAGCAATACTTTTCAAAGGGCTTTATTGTGTCATTTCCCTTATGACTCTGTCGTGTCATCACTTAAAATATTTACGACTTTATTAATTTCGACCTTAGGCATACACCAATACTAAGCAATGTTTTTCAAAAAGGCTTTATTATATCATTTTCCTCATGTGACTGTCATATTATCGCTTAAAATATATATGGCTATTAATTTAGACTCTGTGCACACTAATCAATACTTTTCAAAATACCTTATTGTATCCTTTCCCTCATCATAGTGTGTCGTATCATCGCTTAAAATATATACGACTTTATTAATTTTGACCTTACGCATTGCCCCAACACTAAGCTCCACTTTTAAAAAGGCTTTATTGTATAAGTTTCCTAAAAGGGTTGTCGTATTATCGTTCAAAAATATACAACTTAATCAATTTTAACTTTATGCATATCTCAATACTAATTAATACTTTTCAATAAGATTTTATTCTAACATTTTCCTCAGAGGGCTGTCGTATCATTACTTAAAATAGATACAACTTTACTAGTTTTGCCTTTATACATATGCCAACATTAAGCAGTGCTTTTCAAAAGGCTTTATTGTGTCATTTCCCTGATGGGTCTGCCGTGTCATCCCTCGTCATAGTGTGTCTTATCATCGCTTAAAATATATACGACTTTATTGATTTTGACCTTACGCATTGCCCCAACACTAAGCTCCACTTTTAAAAAGGCTTTATTGTATAAGTTTCCTAAAAGGGTTGTCGTATTATCGTTCAAAAATATACAACTTTATCAATTTTAACTTTATGAATATCTCAATACTAATCAATACTTTTCAATAGAATTTATTCTAACACTTTCCTCAGAGGGCTGTCGCATCATTACTTAAAATAGATACAACTTTACTAGTTTTGACTTATATAGCAGCACTTAGCAGTGCTTTTCAAAAGGCTTTATTGTATCATTTCCCTCATAAGGCTGCCGTGTCATCACTTAAAATATATACAACTTTATTAATTTTTATCTTTATACGTACCCCAAACAAAGCAACACTTTTAAAAAAGCTTTACTGTATCATTTTTCTCATTGTGTTGTCGTGTCATTGCTTAAAATATACACAACTTTATTGATTTTGAACTTAGGCATAGCGCAATACTAAGTAGTAATTTTCAAAAAGGCTTTATTGTATCATTTTCCTCATAATAGTGCCCTATTATCGCTCAAAATATACACTACAATTAATTTTGAGTTCGTCGGATACCGAATTTAAATATGGTTAAGCTGCAGTTGGTGTGCAGTTGGACATTGACCTTAAATGGAAGTCCCACGCTTCCCATTTATTTAAATCTAGTAGTTTTCTCCTTAAATCTGTCCCCCTCTTCAAACTGTTCTCCATATCAATCCAGAACCTTACAATAATTGTTTTTTCAAACAGTTCGTGGTAACGAACTGTAGTAAGGAACGAACCGGCTCAATAGTAACCGAAACTCTAAAAAACGGAATTTTGATACCAATAGTTGCATCAAAAGAATCGCAGTTTAATGCTGATTTTAAATATATAAATTTCATCAAGATCGGTTATACCTATCAAAAGTTAGGAGCTTGAGAAAATTTACCTCATTTTAAAAAATAGGGGGAAACACCCCCTAAAAGTCATACAATCTTAACGAAAATCACACCATCAGATTCAGCGTATCAGAGAATCTTACTGTAGAAGTTCCAAGCTCCTATAAAAAAAATGTGGAATTTCGCATTTTTTGCCAGAAGACAGATCACGGATGCGTGTTTATTTGTTTTTTTGTTTGTTTTTTTTTCCCCAGGAGTGATCGTATCGACTGAATGGTCCTAGAATGTCGCGAGAGGGCTCATTCTAACGAAAATTAATAGTTCTAGTGCCCTTTTTAAGTGACTAAAAAAATTAGAGGACAAATAGGCCCCCTCCCACGCCTATGTTTTCCCAAAAGTCACCGGATCAAAATTCTGAGATAGCCATTTTTTTTTCAATATAATCGAAAAACATAATAACTATGTCTTTAGGGACGACTTACTCCCCCACAATCCCCGTGGGAGGGGCTGCAAGTTACAAACTTTGACCTGTGTTTACATATAGTAATGGTTACTGGGAAGTGTACAAACGTTTTCAGGGGGATTTTTTTGGTTTTTGGGGGAGAGTTGAGAGGGCGGTTGCGTGGGAGGATATTTCCAAGGAAAAATTTCTCATGGGGGGAGAGAATTTCAATGAAGGGGGCGCATTATTTTCTAGCATTATTTGAAAAAACAATGAAACAATAAATATGAAAAGTTTTTTTTTCTACTGAAAGTGAGGAGCAACATTAGAACTTAAAACGAACAAAAATTATTACGCATATGAGGGGTTTACCTCCTCGTTATACCTCACTCTTTACGCTAAAGTGTTTTTAGTAATTTCACCTATTTATCCTACGGCCTTGGTGATTCAGAGGTCATTCTTAAGGAATTGGGACACAATTTAAGCTTTAGTGTAAAGAGCGAGCTATCGACGAGGGGTTGATAGAAGTTCGTAACCTAAGTTAATTCGTAAGTTACGTATATTTTTTGCCAGTGAAAACGTTTGTAAAAAGTAAAAAGTTCTAGTTGCCTTTTTAAGTAATCAAAAAATTGGAGGGCGACTAGGCCTCCTCCCTCGCTCCTTTTTTTCTCAAAATCTTCCGATTAATTGCAATTAATTAATATGCAAATTTCATTTTAATTATTTATGTGCGGAGAGCCAAGATCAAAACATGCATTAATTCAAAAAGGTCTAGAAATTAAATTAAAAAAAACAGTTTTCTTAAATGAAAGTAAGGAGCAACATTAAAACTTAAAACAAACAGAAATTACTCCGTACATGAAAGGGGCTTTTCCTCCTTAACGCCCCGCTCTTTACGCTAATGTTTCTTACTGTTTTAAAAAGTAGAGTTAAGAGAAAGAGTGAAACTTTAGCGTAAAGAACGAGGCGTTGAGGAGGAAAAGCCTCTTTCATATACGGAGTAATTTCAGTTCGTTTTAAGTTTTAATGTTGCTCCTTACTTTCATTTAAAAAAAACTTGTTTTTTATTTAATCTTATATAAGATCCTGTCTTGATAGCCTGTCTGCTAGCCCGGTCTGGCACTCTGGGTTGACCAAAGACCAATTTTCTAAAATTAAAAGTATTCAAAAAAGAGGAATAAAAATTATACTGGGGACGTCCGATACTACATACGATGAAGGTTAGGCTAGACTTGAACTTACTACATTGATATCAAAACGTCATATCATTACTTTGAACTTTGGTCGCGGTGCCTTAGTTCCTACTATCATCGACGTTTTCTTTCCCCCTTTAATGGAAATCCCCCACTCCTTCCTAATAAAGGACCTAATGCTCATAAAGCTCCGAATACCCAACTTAACTTGTATCCCCAAATGTTAACCATCAGGTACAAAAACTCTTTTGTTTCCCGTTCTTATAATTGATTTAACTTTTTTTTATGTTTATCGCCTAACATCTGTTTTATCATTGTAATTGTTCTGACGTGCTTATGCTAGCTTTTGTGCTATTTTAGCCAATAATTCATATTCTATTTTATGCACGAAATTTCAGCCTTTGGCTTGACGGTGAGAGCCAAACCTATGTGTTTGATTAAATTAGAAAAAAGTTTTTTTTTACTGAAAGTAAGAAGCGACATTAAAACTTAAAACAAACAGAAATTATTCCGTGTATGTAAGAGACTGTCCCCTCCTCAACGCCCCGCTCTTACTGTTTTTTACTGTTTTAAAAAGTTTTTTACTGTTTTAAAAAGTAAAGTTTAAAGAAAGAGTCAAACTTTAGCGTAAAGAGCGGGGCGTTGAGGAGGGACAGTTCTTTTCATATACGGAATAATTTCTGTTCGTTTTAAGTTTTAATGTCGGTCCTCACTTTCAGTTAAAAATAAATAGTTTTTTTAAATTTAATTTCTGAACGTTTTTAAATTATTGCATGTGTTGATTTTAGATCCCGATACATGAATAATTAAAACAAAATTTGCATATGAACTTTACTTTTTTGGCTTTCTCAAAGTCTTATCGGACGATTTTGTGGAAAAAGGGGTGGGGAGGGGGCCTAGTTGCCCTCGAATTTTTTTTGTTACTTAAAAAGGCCACTAGAACTTTTAACTTTATCTACGAATGTTTTTATTAGTAGTAAATATGCATAACTTATAAATTACCTTATGTAACGAACTTCTATGTTCGTATATTTTTGTTAAGTATTTGGGGGAAATTCGTCACATCGTCAATACCCCGCTCTTTACGCTAAAGTTCGAACTTTGTTCCAATTCTATAAGAATGACCCCTAAATCATAAAAGCCATTTAATTAGAATAAATAGCAATTTTGAAATTACCAAAAATACTTTAGCGTAAAGAGCGAGGTATTGAAGAGGGGACGAACCCCCTCATATACGAAATGATTTCTGTTTGTTTTAAGTTTTAATGTTCCTCCTTACTTTCAGTTGAAAAACTTTTTTTCTGATTTAATTTCTGAGCGTTTTTAAATTAATGAAGATTTGGTTTCGGCTGACCGTACATGAATAATAAAATGAAATTTGCATTTAATTTTACTTCTTTTGGCCAACTGACTTTCTCAAAGTTTTTATTGGACGATTTTGAGAAAAAAAGGGTGGGGGGCTTAGTTGTCCTTCAACTTTTTGTTTACTTAAAAAGGCCACTAACTTTTAATTTTATTCACAAAGTTTTTATTATTAATAAATATAGATAACTTATAAGTTAACTTACGTAACGAGCTTCTATAATGTATATTCTTATAATTTATATGAGGGGGTTCGCCCTCTCGTCAATACCTCGCTCTTTACACTAAAATTCGAATTTTGTCCCATTTCTTTAAGAATGACCCCTTAACCGAAAAGGCTGTTTAATTAGAATAAATAGCTCTCCTGAAAATAGCAAAAATGCTTTAGCGTAAAGAGCAAGGTATTGAGGAGAGGACAAACCCCCTCATATATAGTAATTTTCTCTTCGTTTTAAATTTTAATGTTACTCCTTAATTTCAGTTGAGAAATAACTTGTTTTTTTTTGTTTCTCTTTTTTTTTATAATTCTGAAAAATCTAGCTCCCCCTTCATGGAAGTTCTCTCACCCCATGATGAATTCCTCCATGGAAAGATCTTCTCATGTAACCCCCGACCCCCTCCCCTCCACCACAGGAAAAATACCCCCAGGAAACGTTATTATACTTCGGCAATAACCAATACTATATGTAAACAATGGACAAAGTTCGTAACCTGCAGCCCTTCCGTCGGGGACTGTAGGATTAAGTCGTCCTCAAAAACATATTTATTTGGTTTTCGACTATGCTCAACAAAATGGCGATTTCAAAATTTTGTTCTAGTGACTTTTGGGAAAAATGTGGGTGGGAGGGGGCCTAGGTGACCTCCGATTTTTTCGGTCGCTTAAAAAGGGCACTAGAATTTTTAATTTCTGTTAGAATAATCCATCTTGCAATCTTCTAGGACCACTGGGTCAATACGATCGCCCGTGGGGAAAAAAAACACGCATCCGTGATCTGTCTTCTGGCAAAAAATACTGTCTTCTGGCAAAAGTTCCACATTTTTGTAGACAGGAGCTTGAAACCTCTACGGTAAGGCTCTCTGATACGCTGAATGTGACAGTGTAATTTTCATTAGGGTTTATGACTTTTAGGGGGTTTTTCCCCCTATCTCAAAAATAAAACAAATTTTCTCGGCTCGTAACTTTTGATGGGTGAGACTACTTGATGAATCTTGTATATTTAAAATCAGCATAGAATGCATTTTTTATGTATATATCTGTATCAAAATTCTGTGTTTTAGAGTTTTGGCTGTCTATTGAGCCGGTTCGCTCCTTAGTACAGTTCGTTACCACGAACTATTTGATTGAGACCGAATGCTACTCAATGGAAAAACTATTAGGCTTTTTCTTAGCAGAAATCTGTCATCAAATGGTTATTATTTTAAATATTATGTTTATTTAATTCCAAAATCAAATAGATATAGTAACCTCCTTTAAAATAAGCCCTTAAACAGCACTCTATGACATTCCAGTGCCCCTTTAGCTGTGAAAAAAAAATAGTCATTGACGGTGATTCCAAGTCAAAAAGTTGTTTTCCGTGTGGTTAAGGCAAAAGATTTTCCTTGCTGTTCAAGCTAAGGGACTGTAAGTTTCCTGTATTGGGTTTTTGACCAAGACAATTCTAACTGAAAATTCTGTTTCCGATCCGACGCGGTCTTCAGGGGTTTCAGGCCATTAATTGATTACTATGGCCGGCAGTTCCCCCTTTACTAGATTAAATAAAAAGAACAAGGTTTTTTAACGGAAAGTAAGGAGCGACATTATAACTTAAAAGGAACAGAAATTACTTCGTATATGAAAGGGGCTGCTTCCTCATCAACGCCCCGCTCTTTACGCTATCTTTTACGAATGTTTTTATTCGTAAAATATGTACGTAACCTACAAATTAGCTTACATAACGAACTTCTGTATTCGGAG
Source organism: Artemia franciscana (assembly GCF_032884065.1). Taxonomy (NCBI): domain Eukaryota; kingdom Metazoa; phylum Arthropoda; class Branchiopoda; order Anostraca; family Artemiidae; genus Artemia; species Artemia franciscana. Next base: position 109,341 of record NW_027062755.1, on the reverse strand, counting down.
GTTTTTATTACGTATATGAGGGGGTTCAACCCCTCATCAGTACCTCGCTCTTTACACTAAAGCCTAACTTTTGTCCCAATTTCTTAAGAATGACCCCTAAATCACAAAAGCCGTAGAATAAATTGTAGAAATGACTAAAAATACTTTAGCGTGAAGAGCTAGGTATTAGGAAGAGGTGAACCCATCGTATGCGTAATAGTTTCTGTTAGTTTTAAGTTTTAATGCTGCTCCTTAATTTCAGTTGAAAAAACTTTTTCATATTTATTTTGTCATTATTTTTGTTCAATAATGCTAGAAAATCTTGCGCTCCCTTCATGGAAATTTTCTTCCTCCATGACAAATTCCTCGATGGAAAGTTCCCCCAATGTATCCCCCTCTTGTAAACCCCTCCCCCAACCAAAAAATCCCCATAAAAACGCCTGTACACTTCCAAACCATTACTATATGTAAGCACTGTTCAAAGTTTATAACTTGTAGCCCCTCCCACGGGGACTTTGGGGGAGTAAGTTGTCCCCAAAGACATAGTTATAAGGTTCTTCGACTACGCCGAATAAAATGGCTTTCTCAGAATTTTGATCCGGTGACTTTGGGAAAATAATTAGCGTGGGAAGGGGTCTAGTTGCCCTCCAATTTTTTGGTCACTTTAAAAGGGCACTAGAACTTTTCATTTCCCTTAGAATGAGCCCTCTCGCAAGGTTCTAGGACCACTGGGACGATACGATCACCCCTGGAAAAAAAAAACAAATAGCATCCGTGATCTGCCTTCTGTCAAAAAATACAAAATTCCACGTTTTTGTAAATAGGAGCTAGAAACTTCTAATATGGGGCTCTCTGATACGCTCAATCTGATTTTGTGATTTTCGTTAAGATTCTATGACTTATAGGGTTTTTCCCCTTATTTTCCTAAATAAGGCAAATTTTCTCGGGCTCGTAACTTTTGATATGTAAAACTAAACTTGAAGAAACTTATATATTTAAAATCATCATTAAAATACGATTCTTTTGAAGTAGCTATTGGTATCAAAATTCCATTTTTTAGAGTTTTGGTTACTATTGAGCCGGGTCGCTCTTTACTACAGTTCGTTACAACGAACTGTTTGATTGCAACTACCTCTGCAACCAAGACACTTTTCTATACATTTACTTATTTTCTATCAATACTTTATCCTGGTGGGGCGTGGTTATAGAGCTTGAACCACCCCCTCCCTTCTCCCAAATTTTGCCTGACCAATCAAAATGTATTAAAAACTCATATAAACAAATTCTGATGCTTTTATAATTTCTTATTTATAACCCCATCCCACCCCCATCCCCCCAAACAGACAATAATTTCGTATGATCTGTTGTTTTCTACTATGTATGTTCAGGTAATCAATCACTAAGTACGGGAAAATAACATAACACAAAATAAAATAAAATAAAATGGCATGCGGAAAAAGTTCACAGGGGCTGGTCTTTCGTAATTATTCAGTTTCAAAATCTTGGCATATCAGTCAAGTCTTTAGGAGGTGAGCATTTGATCGGTGAAAGACCTTTTGTTAGAACCTTCCTACAGTATCTTTTCTTCACGCATTATTGGATATGAAGCTTTCAATAGCTTAAGAAAAATAAGATTCTTCCGCTGAATGCTTTTAGAAAGGCAAAAGCCTATAAAAATTACTAAAATTTCTCTCTTTTGCTGCAGAATAAACAGTCTATAGAAAAACATACTTTTTTTCCAAGTACTGCAAAGTCTGTTGATATGAAAGGAATGATCATTTGTCCAAAAATGACGGTTATGCCACGTGATTACTAGCTAACATTCACTAATTTTATTTTAGCACATGACTGTGCACATTTATTTATTTCGCATCCATAATGAGACTGTATTTATTAAAATGCCTTTCTGTATTATCACTTTTTTTTTATTATCTGTTCTGGGAACAAAAATGGTTTTAGAAGGGGGAGGAAGACACTTGATCCGGGTATAGAATTTTTCAGGGCACAAAATTTCAAATAAGTAATGAAACAGTTGTAACCATTTTTTAATTTTTATTATTATTATTATTATTAAAATAAAATAGAGGGCACAGTTGGCAGTAAGTAATAGCAAATTTTAATTTTTCCCATATCTTCATTACTAATTCTTGAAAATAAAAGTAAGCAGATTGAATTTAATTAATTTTGTTGTTAGAATTAATTACGCAATACGGAGATGAAGGGGTTTTCGCAAACGTAATGACCGGTTGCTTAGTAAACTTGAATTAATATTAACGCACTTCAGATCAAATATGGGCCTACTAAATGGAGCGACTAAAATGATATAGTGTTACTAAACATAATATTTTAAGAATTAGAACCAATCAATTGGGATGAGATAATTAATAATTTTGCAAAGGCTGAATTTAGATTTCAACAAACTGAAAATTTTGTGGAAAAAATAATCGTCTAAATTTGGTCTGAAAGTTTTTGGGAGACGGAGGGGGGGATGCTAATCGAGATTTTGCTCAGAGCACAAGAGAGGCCAAAACGCAACTGCCAGGTAATCAATCACTAAGTAAACTAACAAAACTCAAAATAGCGTAATTACGAATATAACAGACACATTCGAAAGGGAAGGAAAGGAGCAGATTAAATAAATTGAGGTAAACTGTTCGAACTAGGTAATATCTATTTATATGATTTCGGAAGGCGTCGAGTGGCTGTCTGGTTGGATAGCACAGGGAAGAAGTTCAAAGCAGCTGGTTGTGCAACTTCTTTCGTAAGTATTCAGTTTCAGAATCTTCGCAGATCACTCAAGTCTCCAGGAGGTGAATATTTTATGAAAAAAAGCCTCTTATCAGAACCTTCCTACAGTGTCCTTTTTCACGCCTTATTGGATTCAAAGGTTTTCAATAGCTTAAGATAAATAAAATTCTTCCACTGAATGCTTTTGGAAAGTCAAAAGATTGCGAAATAACAAAAAATTCTCTCTTTTGCTTCGGAATACACTTTCAAAAAAGAAAGTATACTTTTTTCTATTAATGAAAGGTCGATTGTTATAAGAGGAACGACCATTAGTTACAAAATGGCAGCTATGCAACGTGATAACTAGCTCACGCTCATGAATTATATCAATACTCCCCGGCAATTCGTTCTAAAAATTCCAATATTTTTTTTTTCAATTCTCCGGCATTCAATTGTTTAAAAAAAATTAAGTTTCTTTTTCTTAATGAGGTGTAATATAAAGCATAAAGACAGCAGAAGTTAATGCATACCTTAAGTCAAATTTGAAAAAAAAGAAAATCACATTGAACTAATAATTGAAACTACAATAATCAAATATTGAACTGAATAGTCAATTCAAACTTAAAACTATGAAAATCACATTGAACTAATAATTGGAACTACAATAAACAAATATTGAAATGAATAGTCAAGTCAAACCTAAAACGATGAAAAGTCACCATAAATAAAAGTGGGACTTAAATCGTCCCACCTATAATGCCTTATATTGTACTCTCGATTTCGAGAGACGGTAAAGTCACATGGAGTCACAGACGTTTCTAAAAATGCAGGTAGTCAATAATGAACGGCTAATATATAAATTTACTTAAAAAATTACTTTGAGTATATTGGTTTACTCAAGGTGTGATACAGCTATATACAGTTCTGTATAAATGTACACCAACAATTATAGTGTACGGTGGGGGGATCTATGGTTTGAGGGGGGGTAGCATGTCCGAAGCCTCACATAGTAAGCTTTTGTATCCATTTTTTAAGTGCATAAGTTAACAGAAACCATAGAAAGCGTTTTTTTGGGGGAGGGGGGTAAAAAATAGTAATGATTCCCCTTTATTAGGGAAGTATTTTAGACTAAGCCTCTTATATGGATACTGCAGTCTTGCATCTTCTCTTATTGTAGAAGTAAATTGCAAATGAATGATTACGTTCTTATACTTACCGACATAAATAAAAGTGAGGTTTGGACCAATATTTAAATGGAAATATTTGTGATTTTCGAATTTTCGTATGTTTTTTATGGTTTTTTTGTTTCATGGGAAGCATCTCTCCCTACCCTCTCCCTCCTTACGTCCATGAAGGATATGCTTCCCAATAAGACTTGCTTGAAGAACTGACATTGAACAAGGGAACGGAAATGATCCCTGTTTAATTACTTTTTGATCTATGGATCCCCCCGTTAAGTATTGGAAAGTTAACTGAAGGGTTAATTTCCCATTTGAAAGGGGTGCAATTTGCAATGGGGAAGGGAGGGACAACTGCCCCCCCTGCGGAAATTTACATTTCTCCAAAATATTGTCAAAATTAAGATAAAACTGCCTAATTCAAGCATCAACAGAAACAGGTTAATTTTTTGGACATATTTACCTTTATAGTACTATATGTTACCTTTATATAGTCCTATAAATACCGTTAAAGTACTTTTGAAGTACTAAATAGTATCTTTATGATACCAAACGGCTTGTTTTTTTTTTAGCTTCTACTGTCGTTTTTACTTGATTTGGGAGAATTAGCTCCAACTTTACCCCTCCCCAAGGATTTTAATAAAATTATGCCTCTGCTATTTGGGCTTTTTATTACAACTATATTCTTCGTTTATGTTATCATTGTATTCTTAAAGCTCAACAGACATATACTGAACACGAAGAACCTCTTTAGAAATACTATTTTTACATTTAAATGTATTCAAACGTTTTTCTCGTAAGTTAAATTCTTATCAAATTGACACCAGTTTGAGAATGAATCAATCCCAGGTAGGTTACTACCTAGGATTTACTTACTACCTTTATCCTTCCAGTTCGTATCAAATTAATGTCAAATTTTTTGACAACAATAAATATATCAGAAGAAGTTGTTTCTTATGCTTATTCCAAAGTTTCCAAATATAAGAATTGTGATGGATAATGTTGTCCATCAGCAGCAATGAGCCTGAAGAAATTTGCCCAATTTTTGAACAAGGGGAAGATACCCCCAAAGTTCAAGGAATCTCAATGAAAATCACACCATCGTATCAGAGAATCAGAGAATCCAACTGTGGAGGCATCAAGTTCCCATCTATAAAAATATAGAATCTGTATTTTTTTTTGCCAGGACAGCCTTAAGATCAAAGATGTGTATTTATTTATTTTTTTGTCCCCGTTGAGATCGTATCATATCATTGGCTCTATAAGATCGGAAGAGGGCTTTTCCTACGAAAATTAAAAGTTCTAATGCCTTTTTTTAGTGACAAAATAGATTGGAGTGAAACAGGACATTCTGTCATGCCTTTTTCTCCAAATTAATTTGCTCTAAGGTTTGAGACAGCCCTTTTGTTAAGCATACCACCTTTAATTCTGGTATTTCATTCTGACTCATATAAAATAATTTAAACCTGCTTATCAAGATCGAAGTGTTTTATGTCCAACTTCAGCTTCCTTGGCTTCATAATTATCATTCATAGCATAGATGAGTGATTCATTTATCTTGATTAAAAGTGCCTCCAAATTGGGTCATAGTCAGCTATTTCGCTAATGTTTGATCGATTGTCATCAGTCATTTTACAACAGATTTGGCTGCCTCCAGGTTCTCAGTAACAGCTTCCCTGCTTCCCTGCTTCTCTGCTTCCCTGATTCTCTTAATCCTTCTCTTGTAAGTTCTCTCGTAAACTGTTTCCCTCTGTATGCAAAAATAAACTGACCAAGAATAATTTAAGTATTTTTTTTTTAGGACTTCCTCAATCATTAGTCATTAAGATCAAGCAAGAAAAAGGATTTATCCTCATAAACCCAAAAACAATTGAGAAACGAAACAAAGGAAGAAGAGCGAAAGACGAGTAAGACAAAAATTCGATTCAAAAAACCTCAATTAAATAGAATTCAAATATTCTTCTTAAATCCATTACTGTATCACCCTCCTTAAAGTCTGGATTGCTTGAACTAATCCCTGTGAAATTGCCCCTTTTTCCCATTCTTTCAGCGGCCTTATCAGTATAACGAGAATTATATCTGCAAACTATAGCCTAGTCTCTTCCCAGACAAGAAAGCTACCAGGGTGTGATATCCTCCAACTGAGGGAATTTTGCACTATCTACGGCCATTGCTATTCTTACAATAACGTATTGCTACCTGCCAAGGGTCAGCAGTTTCCCTAAACAGAGATGCAAATCCACATTTTCCACAAATTCAAAGACGTTCAAAAAACAATACTAATGCTAGGCTCCCGTCAATTTGGCTGAGACCCCCCTCATGTGTCTGACATATGAAATGATTAATATAACTACAATATAATTATTGTGTTTTTGGACAATTTTAGTCTTTTTTCTTGGTCAGAAGTCTTTAGATATGTAACGCCAAAAAGTGACAATTCGAAAGTCGTTTTAGATATCAGAAATGTGGAACAGAGAAGAAACGTTCCTTTAACGTTTTCAATTTTCTAGCAATTGTTTTGAGAAAATATTTGATTTAATTTTTTTTTTGGTTAAAGTTCACATAGTCATGCAGCATCAGATTTGAGATTCAAGAGGCTCTGAAATGCAAGTTAGAACGCTTTTTCTTTGCTCGCAGGAAATATTTTCGGACAATTAGATTTCGAAATGCTATCGAGTTTCTCTTCTTTTTTTATATTTTATCTTTTTTACTTCAAGCTCTCTGGTATCACGTGTACTGGAATTTAGTTTAAATTACAAGTTGAAAGAAACATCTTCTTTCAAAGCTAAAGGGCTTTTTAGAATTATCCAATAAACTAATTTGTCAATAAATAAAATAAAAAAAATTAACTGAACGTGAAGAGCATCATTAAAACTTAAAACAAAGAAAATTATTTTGTTTACGTTTGGGGGTCTTCGCCCTCCTCAATATCATTGAATTTGTTTCAAGTTTTATTGTTGCACCTTACTTTGAGTTGAAAATAACTTTTTTTTTTATTTGATTTTTGATTGATTTTCGAAAAATACCGGGGACTCTATCCTCCCCCCCCCCCTTTACTGAAATTTTCCCGCATGGAAAATTCCTCCGTAGAATATTTCTAACGTGTAAAATCCTCCGAGAAACTCTTCTCTAACAATTCCATCTTCGCAAAAGACCCCCCCCCAGGAAATTTCCCACTGACGTTTCCACCAGTGAAATTCTCCGTCATTTCATTTAAGAAGGACTCTTCTTTAATTTTGGATCATTTTTCAATCAAGCCGGAAATCACACCCACCTTGGAAATTTCTTATGGAAATCACCTTCCGTAATTGAAAGTTTCTGCCAGGCAAAACTCCCCTATGTAGAATTTTTCCTGCTACTGAGCCCTCCCCCCCCCCCGTCCAAGGAAAAATCTCCTAGATATTTCCAATCCTTATGAAAATTTCATTCGAATTATTCCTCTGGAGCGCCTATACGTGCAAAATGAAGCCACACGTGTCACCAAAGATAAATTAGGCCAAAAAAAATTTGTGCTTAGGAGTTCAGGAAGATTCCCTACATGCAAAATTCCCCTTGTAACATTTGCCCTAGCGGTTGCTCTCCAAAGCACTGGAAGGAGAACTTTGCCGACTGCAACCTCCCTGGTCTTCTAAGATTGGCACAAAACAGAGAGCAGTATAGGCGACAAATACATTCGTTCTTGAAGAGAGAGGCCCGAGACGACCACCAAGGGCGGATGGAACTTAAGTCAAGGTAAGATAAATAACACTATAAAGCATTAAGATAAAGTACGGGAGCCTAAGAAGGGTGCAGATGTTCTAAAGAAAAGAAATGGATTTTACTGTAATAATCAAACAGTTCGTGGTAACGAATATGTAGTACGGAGCGACCCAGCTCAATAGTAACCGAAACTCTAAACAAAATTGAATTTTGATACCAATAGTTACATCAACAAAATTGCATTTTAATGCTGATTTTAAATATATAACTTTCATCAAGATTAGTCTTACCTATCAAAAGTTACGAGCCTGGAAAAATTTGCCTCATTTTAGAAAATAGGGGGAAATACCCTCTAAAAGTCATACAATCTTAACGAAAATCACACCGTCACATTCAGCGTATCAGAAGACTTTATTGTAGAAGTTTCAAGATACTATCTACAAAAATGTGGAATTTCGCATTTTTTGCCAGAAGACAAATCACGGATGCATGTTTTTTTTTTTTTTTTTTTTTTTTTTTTTTTTTTTTTTTTTTTTTTTTTTTTTTTTCAGGGGTGATCGTATCGACCCAGTGGTCCTAGAATATTGCGATAGGGCTCATTGTAACGGAAATTAAAAGTTCTAGTGCCCTTTTTAAGTGACCAAAAAATCGGAGGGCACCTAGGCCCCCTCCCACGCTCATTTTTAAGTTACCGGATAAAAATTCTGAGATAGCCATTTTATTCACCATAGTCGACAAACCTAATAACTATTTCTCTGGGGATTACTTACTCCCCCGCAGTCCCCGTGGGAGGGGTTGCAAGTTACAAACTTTGACCTGTGTTTACATATAGTATTGGTTACTGGGAAGTGTACGGACGTTTTCAGGGGGAGTTTTTTGGCTCGGGAGGGAGAGTTGGGGGAAGGGTTACGCGGGAGGATCTTTCCATGGAAAAACTTCTCATGGGGGAAGAGACTTTCAATGAAGGGGGTGCAGGATTTTTAGCATTATTAAAAAAATAATGAAAAATTAAATATGAAAAAAAAATTCTACTGAAAGTGAGGAGCAGCATTAAAACTTAAGACAAGCAGAAATTATTGTGCATATGAGGGGTTTATCTCCTCGTAATACCTCGCTCTTTACGCTAAAGTATTTTTAGTATTTCAACTATTTATTCTACGGCCTTTGTGATTCAAGGGTCATTCTTAAGGAATTGGGACAGAATTTAAGCTTTAGCGTAAGGAGCAAGGTATCGACGAGGGGTGAACTCCCTCATATACGCAATAAAAACTTACGAATATAGAAGTTCGTTACGTAAGTTAATTCGTAAATTACGTCTATTTTTTACTAATGAAAATGTTTGTAAAAAAATTAAAAGTTCTAGTTGCCTTTTTAAGTAGTCAAAAAATTGGAGGGCAACTAGGCTTCCTCCCTCTCTCCTTTTTTCTCGAAATCTTCCGATTTAAATTATGAGAAAGCCATTTAGCCAAAAAAAAAAATAATATGGAAATTTCGTTTTAATTATTAATGTGCGGAGAGCAAATATCAAAACTTGCATTAATTAAAAACCATCCAGAAATTAAATTTTAAAAAACAATTTTTTTAAATGAAAGTAAGGAGCGACATTAACACTTAAAACGAACATTAATTACTCCGTTTATAAAATGGGCTTTTCCTCCTCAACGCCCCGCTCTTTACGCTAAAGTTTGTTACTGTTTTAAGAAGTAGAGTTAAGAGAAAGAGTCAAACTTTAGCGTAAAGAGTGGGGCGTTTAGGAGGAAAAGCCCCTTTCATATACGGAGTAATTTCTGATCGTTTTAAGTTTTAATGTCGCTCCTTACTTTCATTTAAAAAAACTTGTTTTTCTTTATTTAATATAAATCAAGGCCATGATACCTTACGGCCCATTCACGATGAAATTTTGCCGGTACCGAGATTTACTTACTGCTAAATTCAGCCAGCCAGATTTTTTGAAGAATTTACAGCTTGATTGAAAAATTATATTAAAAATTCTATGGCCTTTGATAAGCGTTAGCCAATTAAATTAGTGTTCAATCTAGTTAATAGTAAAATTTATTTTTTAACTTGTAAAAAAATACCTAACCAACTAGTCAAGTATTTAGTTGGTTGAGAGACATAAGAAAGAGGAAAAACACAGTGTATTCTTTTGTGTGGACCGCGCAAAATATTTTGCCCCCAGCATAAAATTCAGGATCTTCTTAACCCCCCTCAATAAAAATACCAGGAGTTTCGAGTCAATGTCCCGTCGGTAAGATGGCACAGGGTTGACTTACCAAAACTAAATTTAAATTTTGCGCTATTTTAAGTGAAGCTACTGACTGTAAGATGAACATTGTTTGCTTTGGCTTCCAGCTTCAGGTACCCAGTGAATTGCGTCACGCAATAAATTTTAGAACTATAGATTAGTGATTGACTTGCAATTACCAACATAGGTAGTCTTATGAGTGAAGATTTGCAGTTCGAGGAGCAAACTAAGGTCCAAAGAATTTGCAACCGTATTACTTTATATTTGATGTTCTAGTTTTAGAGGATATACTTTTTGAAGGATATAGTTTAGTTTAAGATATAGTTCGAAGGATATATATATAGGATATAGTTTTAGAGATATACTTTTAGAAGATATATGAAAGAGATTGTCCCCTCCTCAACACTTCGCTCTTTACGCTAAAGATTTTATTGTTTTAAAAAGTAGAGTTGTGAGAAAGAGTCAAATTTTAGCGTGAAGAGCGAGGTAGTGAGGAGCAGACAACCTCTATCATATACGGAATAATTTCTGTTCGTGTCGCTCGTTACTTGCAGTTATAAAAACTCAATTTTTTATTTAATTTCTGAATGTTTTTGAATTAATGCATGTTTTGATTTTGGCTCACCACACATGAATAATTTAAACGAAATTTGCAGATATAATTTTTTTTTGTTAAATGGCTTTATTATAGTTTTGAACGGACGATTTTGATAAAAAGGGGGGGGGGAAGAAGCCTAGTTCCTCTCCAATTTTTGGTTACTTAAAATGCAACTAGATTTATAAAAAAAAATTATGAAAGTTTTTGTTAGTAATAAACATACATACCTTACGAATTAACTTATGCAACGAACTTCTATATTTGTGTATTTTTATTACGTATATGAGGTGGTTCACCCCCTTGTCAATACCTCGCTCTTTATACTAAAGCTCGAATTTTGCCTAATCTTTAAGAATGACCCTTGAATGGTAAAGGCCATAGAATAAATAGTTGAAAGTACTAAAAGTACTTTAGCGTAAAGAGCAAGATACTGTGGATGAGACATATTTTATGTTCGCTTTAAGTTTTAATGTTGCTCCTTACTTGCAATTAAAAAAAGAAAATGTTTTTATTTAGTAACAAAGAATTGTATGATTGTTACAGTAACTGGCATAAAAGGTTGTTACGAAGGGCCAATAAATCATTATTTTTTCTCTAGAAACAGCTACCAAAAGACACATTAGTGGTGAACAAATTTAGTGTGCCGAATCAGGCTAGTCAAGGAGGCACACTCGTGCCTCTTTAAAGAGGCGAACCACGACAATGTTAAGCGATCTTCGATGGTCGCAGTGAGTTGGGGAGGGATGCATTTTGTAGCCCGAGCTCCAACTAAGAAACATGCAAAATTTCACCCCCCTCCGACTTTTCCTTCATGGGGAAAAGCTGGCCGAAAGTATCGACCCACCAACACCAGCCCCCCTTTAACGTTGTCCAATCGGGCTGAAATTCACAAGTTAAGGTCCCCTAGGGCTTAGGACCTTATCCGCGAAATTTCAGCTCCATCCGATAACTCTTTCCCTGTTTTCCAGAAACCACGCATAGCCACTTAATGTTCATATTCTTTTTTTTTCTGCCACGCCTACAGGTCACAGCCGACATCGGATCTGGGTGTACGAAGACTCATTCGACACGGAATTCTCCTAGTAATTTTGCTTGAAAGTTTCATCAGAAAATCTTAGCCCCCCGATTTTCTAGCTTAGAAAAACCCCATTTCCCTATAAGAGCCCATGTTAAGTTTTTTGTTGTTAAAAGTTACGAATTTCAACATCAAGTACATCAAAATGATCAGCTCGATATGGTGAGACTGACTGAAAGCTTCAAAAAATTCTGTCTTAATCCGTAAAATTTTTATTTGAGAAAAATGACAGAAACCTTTTTTTTATTTCTGCCACGCCTACAGGTCACAGCCGACATCGGATCTGGGTGTAAGAAGACTCATTTGACGCGGAATTCTCCGAGTAATTTTCCTGGAAAGTTTCGTAGGAAAATCTTAACCCCCCAATTTTCTAGCTTAGAAAAACCCAATTTCCCCATTGAAGGTAAAATTTTCTCTTGTAATAACATCACTTGTTTGAAAAATTCTTACACTAACAGTGGCTTGGCGCAGCGGAAGCGTGCTGCGCCCATAACCCAGAGGTCGGTGGATCGAAACCGCTATCTGCTAACTTTTTAAGATTTATAAAATTAGGTAATTTTGTCAGTTTGAATTTATTGATACAGAAAGGGAGAAAATATACATGGAAACATGTGATCAGAATTACATACTGGAATGTTCACAAGAATTTATACTGAAGCGGGGGTAAGGCTTGATGGAAGCAAGTTAAAATAACCATTTAAATTGATTTCCTAATTGAAGCCGTTGGTGAAATTTTCTATTGTAATAACTTGTTTGATAACAAGGATAACAGCAACTTGGCGCAGCGGAAGCGCGCTGGGCCCATAAACCGGAGGCGGGTGGGTAAAACCCATTAGCTGCTAAATTTTTAATTAAGCTGCTAAACTATTAAAATTATCAAAATTAGATAATTTTGTCAGTTTGAATTTATTGATACAGAAAGCGAGAAAATAAACACGGAAAATTATTATTAAATTACATCCACCATGGATTGTAGAAAAACGTACGGAAATAATATGAAAAAAACTTCGTTTTCTTAAAGAGTTAAAGAGGCTGCGTCCCAAAGTCGAACCTTAAAACGTACAGGAATTAGGAGAGGCAGTAGGGGGGCTGCCGCCCCTCCAACCCCCCGCTTTTAAAGACTCTTTTGTACAGGTTTTTTGTTGTGGGGGGACTTCATTGTTACTAATTACTAGTTTCGGCGCAATGGTTCTCCTGTCCTCTTGTGTTTAACATTTTTCGAAGTTATTCCATTATTAATTCATTTCAATTTTTTATTAATTAAAAGAGGGTCTTTCCGAAGCCAAGAGCGGGGGGTTTGGGGGGCGGCAGCCCCCCACAACAAAAAACCTGTACAAAAGAGTCTTTAAAAGCGGGGGGTTTGGGGGGCGGCAGCCCCCCTCCTGCCTCTCCTAATTCCTGTACGTTTTAAGGTTCGACTTTGGGACGCAGCCTCTTTAACTCTTTAAGAAAACGAAGTTTTTTTCATATTATAATATTAATGGTTCTATTGAGCGTCTCTAAAAAGTACTACCTCCCATACATACATAACTACACATACCCATACACATACCATACATACCCATACATACCCATACTACATAAGCCAGAGTTGATTTGTTTTATTTCTCTATAGTTGATTCTCGTTTGTTTCTCGTTTGTGGTTTGGGTGTTTATTGTTTGTTTTTTTCGTTTTTTTCCCAGGGGTGATGGTATCGACCCAGTGGTCCTAGAATGTCACAAGAGGGCTCAATATAACGGAAATAAAAGGTCTAGTGCCCTTTTCGGTGACCGAGAAAATTGAAGGGTATCTAAGCCTCCTTCCACGCTCATTTTTCCCAAAGTCACCGGATCAAAACTTTGACCATTGTTTACATATAGTAATGGTTATTGGGAAGCGTACAGAAGTTTTCAGGGGGACTTTTTCGTCTTGGGGTGGGGTTGGGTCGGGGGAAGGGAATACATGGAAGGATCCGCAGGATCCTTCCATACATGGAAGGGAATTCCATGAAGGTGACGCAGGATTCTCCAGAATTATTAAAAAAATAAAAACAAGGAATAAATAAGTTAAAAAAAAGGTTTTTTCAACTGAAAGTAAGGAGCAGCATTAAAACTCAAAATAAACAGAAACTATTACGTATATGAGGGGGCTCGTCTCCTCAGCTACACCTTGCTCTTTACGCTAAAGTATTTTTAGTAATTTCAACTATTTATTCTACGGCCTTTACCAATCAAGGGTCATTCTTAAAAATTGGGCAAAATTCAAGCTTTAGTATAAAGAGCGAGCTATTGACCAGGGGTGAACCACCTCATATACGTAATAAAAATATAAAAATATAGAAGTTCGTTACGTTAGTTAATTCGTAAGTTGCGTTTATTTACTACTAATAAAACCGTTCGTAAAAAATAAAAAGTTCTAGTTGCGTTTTTAAGTTACCTGAAATTGGAGGGCAACTAGGCCTCTTCCCTCAACTGTTTTGTTCAAAATCGTCCGATCAAAACTATGAGAAAGCCATTTAGCCAAAAAAAAATAACAGGAAAATTTTGTTTTTATTATTAATGCGCGGTGAGGCAAAATCAAAACATGCATTAATTCAAAAATGTTCAGACATTAAATACAAAAAACAAGTTTTTTTTTTAATTGCCAGTAAGGAGCAACATAAAAAAATTACCACGAACAGAAATCATTGCTTATATGAAAGGGGTCGTCCCCTCCTCAGCGTCTCGCGCTTTATGATAAAGTTTGACTCTTTGTCACAAATCTACTTTTTAAAACAATAAAAAACATTAGCGCAAAGAGCGAGGCGTTGAAGAGGGGATAACCCCTATCATATACGATATAATTTCTGTTCCTTTTAAATTTTAATGTCGCTCCTTACTTGCAGTTAAAAAGAGCTTGTTTTTTATTATTTAATCTTCGTTAAAAGAACACTATAAGCATTTTCCTAGATTACCACTTTTGACTTGTGTAATTATATTTCCTCTGAATATTTTTAATTTTAAGTGAATTAGACGTTTTAATCCAGAAAGATCTTGGACGAAAATTAAATTTTCCAATATTCCTTTATCAACCCAGAAAGTTGATAGAGCGGAAAAAAAGAAATGGCTATTAAGAAAGATTTATTCTCGTTTTGGATCAAATCTAAGCTGACACTGAAGTGGGGGCCAATTGGTGGACTAGGAACTGCCCACCAAATACTTCAAAAATAATTTGTTTTGAATCTTTGTTTAAATTTTTGAAACATCCCCACATGCATTTTCACGAATTCGCCCATCTGTTCTTAACAACCGTATGCATGACCATATTCTGTGAAAGTGATGTTGAATTAGTCAAAACAGCAAAGACAGGAGAATTGTACAGAATCAAACCTGTATGGAGCGGTCCTCCTTCTGAATACGCAACTGCTCCTCTGCAACTAGATATGCTAATGCAATTTTTTTCGTCCAGGAAATAGCTTGATTTAGGACGAGTTGATTTCTGGAGTAAACTAATTTTAAAGTAAATGTGGCGCTTGTGTATTATGCGCCACTCAAGCGCTTCATATAAGTAGAACTTAAGTAGAACCGGTTATGAATATTTCATATATGAAATTCATTCAGTTTGCGATATGAATTGATAAAGAACAGTGTAATACCATGGATGTTAAAATGAAAATTTGGGATTTTCCAAAGACTGAAGAAGAGGCAATTATATTTTATAATTGCCTCTATAATTATATAATTATTTCATAATTATAAGGGAGTGTTGCCCAAAACAAAACAGTACGTCAACAAGTAAAAAGACTGTGGGGTTGCGCAAAGTGGGGAAATAAACGGCACCGAAGTACACCACGCCACTATCTTAAATGTATCTAGCGGAGTGTATGTGACGTGCAGCAGGAGGTCAGAAGGCATAGATCCTGTAAACGCGGTTCTTGATTCTTGATGACATCAATACGTGCTGGACGGCCTGCATTCTATAAGTTTTTCTGTAGTTTATATAATTTTGTTAATAAAGAATTATATTTTCACCATATTTTGGGATATTTCATTAAAATTTAGCGTCAAAGAAAGAGATTGTATACAAATGAAGCACTTGAGTGGCGTATAAGACACTAGTGACGTAAATTTAAAGGTAGTATTTTCAAAACATTTGTATTTTATGCTTTGCAGAAGTCTATAACAAAGTTTTTGAATTCATTTTTATGGAATTCAAGGAATTTAGCGCTACTTTTCTGGGGCTTTGCAGGGAGGATTCAACCCATAATTTGGAATTTTCCTGACAAGCTCCAATAAAGAGTGCTAAATTTCCTGATTTCCATTTTCTTTAAAAGCTGCGGGAAATTTATGATCCAATAAAAGGAAGGAAATTAGGCTCTCAAAGTAAAAGATACCAAACAAAGAGATGTAGAAAAAAATCTTATCACAACCAGAACTAAGATTAGGTTAAGAAGAAAAGAGTGGAAAAAGACATTGTTTCACGATAAGTTTGACTCAGGTTAAGTCCATATACGCGTCTTTGTGCGTCTATATGCCGACTGTCTTCAGGTACTACCACGTTGTATTTCTTTAAAGGGGAGATTATGTAAAATGGTCATTTCAAACTGGCCCATGTAGAATAGTGAATGTTATCTGTCAATCTCATTTGTGCCCCCTCCCCCTCACTCTCTTTATTTATATCAAAAGTATACACGTGGATTATGTTTTGTTATCATTAGTGAAAAAAGACAATTTTGGCATGTTCCACAGTCTTAATTGTAATTCAATTTTGAATTATATTTTGCATTGTCTTGTATTTAATAATAAACTTCACTCTCTCTCTCTCTCTCTCTCTCTCTCTCTCTCTCTCTCTCTCTCTCTCTCTCTCTCTCTCTCTCTCTCTCTCTCTCTGTTTTATTTGAAATATTTTGCAATTTTTTTCTTTAGTTTCTATAACTTCGTTAATAAAGTATTATATTTTCATCATGTTCTGTGATATTTCATTAGTATTGAGTGTCAAAGAAAGAGACTATAATCAAAAGAAACACTTGAGTGGCGATTTTCTATATTGTTTTATTCTTAAAACAAAGGGGCTTTATATAACATAGATATTAAATTGATAGAAGTTATAAATGAAAAAGGGTTGATCTGAGGAATTGAGGTGTTCTTGACTTCAAACCTTTCAAATTATCATTCGTTTTGGCTAAATACCAACTAGGGTTTTGACTTAGCATTACTTGTGAATATTTACTTAAGTTTCCCTAAATTTAGACTTCTATATTGTACTGTTAGCCTCATATTTTGTAGTCAACAACCCAGAAAATCGTTAGACATACAAATTTTTAATTAATATTCTCAGAAATAGTTGAATACTAATTTTGAAAAATATAGAAAATGTTGTCAATTTTTTACTTGAACTGATTTGTTTTTTGACATCTACTTTATGATAATAGTCTTAGATCTGGAATCGAAACATTGGTATCTGATATTTAGACGATATCCTTTTTTCTGCCAAAAAGGGGACTGACCTCTTTTCTTTGCTATCTTCCATGAAATTGGCACGGTAATATGTCCGTACCGGTGTTATCTCTTTTCAATATGCCATCTGAACCACCATTAAAACTATTCCTCTATATGTAATTGAGCCCTTTGTTGATGCTAGCCACTTCTGCTACATCTGTTGACATTCTTCCTATACATTAAGCCCTTTGTTGATTGAGCCCTTTGTTAATGCTAGCCAATTCTGCTACGTCTAATGATATTCTTCCTATAGATTGAGCTCTTTGTTGATTGAGCCCTTTGTTGATGCTAGCCACTTCTGCTACATCTGTTGACATTCTTCCCATAGATTGAGCCCTTTGTTGATGCTAGCCACTTCTGCTACATCTGATGACATTCTTCCTATAAATTGAGCCCTTTGTTGATGCTAGCCACTTCTGCTACATCTGTTGACATTCTTCCTATAGATTGAGCCCTTTTTTGATTGAGCCCTTTGTTTATGCTAGCCACTTCTACTAAAGCTGATGACATTCTTCCTATATTAGACACAAAGTAGTTATAGTTTTTGCTCTGGTATCAATGAGATTGGCCTCCAAGTAGCTTCCTCGAAACTGAGTTTTTTATTCACAGTATGTCTTTGCAATGTTCTGTAAATATCAACATTGGCCCTATATTTGTTGGCAACTATATTTGCATAATTTTTTTTTCTAAAATGCTTAGTTCTTTCGTTTGGCTCAACTTAAAAGGCTACTAAAACACATACTGTCTTAGTGCCGAAAAAAAAAACTAGAAAAATTGCATGAATGACTCGATATGAGTCAAAGTTCAGTTTCACAAGATAACCCTAGGCAGAGTTGATAATGCTTTTTCCCTTTCTAGTTTCCCTTTCCATAAAGGCAAAACCATAACAGATAAAACATACTAGATAGATTTCTGCTATTCCCTAAAAAAGAATAACGCAATAAAGAAAACCAAAAAGGCCCATTTCTCCGATCTGTAGGCTAGCATAAAGATAGACCTTCCCAGCTTTTCATTGCCACTTTTCCATCACATGCGTCTTCAGACTCGTACACATGGCATGTTCTTTCAGTACTTACTTCTGTTTTCAACCTTGAATTTTGTAGCATTTTTTTTTTTCAGCTCAAAGAACTATCGACACCTCTCTCAGTTTTTTGGTCTGCATCCTTCAAACCATTAAACAAAAACAGATGTTTTCAAACTGTATAAAATACTAAGTTATAAAACAATAATACATAGCTTCAACTATCCGTTGTAGTCACACGATGTCCAAGCATACCCAAAAATTGCACAAAAGTGATTCCAAAAATTGCACAAAAGTGGTTCCAAAAATTGCACAAAAGTGATTCCAAAAATTGCACAAAAGATGAGCACAAAAGTCACTGAGATAATAAAAGCTACTCTGCCGTTAAATTAACATTTTGATAAAATGTGCGCAAAAGGTAGTTTTGTTTTAGTTTACAATTTTTACTGAATATTTTGCTTGTTCCTTTAATCGATAAAGCAATTTCATATACGAAGTATATGCGAATCGAGTTTTTGCAGGGTTTTGTGCTTTTGTCTCCAACTAGCTAATACTTTTAAAGGATGTAAGGAAGGTATGGCAGTCTGATTAAGACAAATTTCAACTATTTGTAAAAAGAAAACAAAAGTGAATGAATAAAAGGCAATTTTCTTTAGGGGGACAATACTCACCTCCCTGTGTATCAATAATTTCGTTTTCATCTATACTGTCGGGCTTAGTAGGTCAATATAATGTAATGTCTATTTAGATTTTAATTTTCAAAGATATGCAAAGTAACTCTTTAGTTCGGAGATTATAACAGCCTTTAACCTTTACAGAGTACCAGAGAGATCAAATGCACAAGTAAAATCGGATGGCCTGAAAATTTTTTGATCTTTTTACTGGTACCGTATAAAATTTCACACGGACAATCCAATAAGCTTTTAGAGAATGTGGCTATTTGAATCCTTTTAAATGTTAAAATTGATAGATTAGACTACATTACTGATTCGTGCTATATAAATAAAATGATTTGCTTACAAACAAAGAACACGAGAGCTTTTTACTTTTCCCACAATTGAGTTTCTTCACACTAACTGGGCCAAATAAAATTTGATCTTTATTCTTTCGCTTTTACAACTATCTTCTACAGGATACACTCGGACTTGTATTCAGTACGTTTTCAAGAAATATGAAGTTTTTGTTATTTTTTTTAAGTTTATCGAAGTTTTGTTGTTTTTTGTTAGATTGTCAAAAAGGTGTATCTCTAGAATGAATTTGGGTAAAGGTTTGAACTTTCAGGGAATGTTTCAAGGGGACTTTCAATTGACCAAAACAGGATATGTGCACGCTACTGCTAACACTACTACAACTGCTACTTTTACAACTACTATTACTACTACTAATCCAACTAATAATTATATTGTAACTTCTACTTAGGCTATGAGTATTAAGAATGCTGAGATAGGCTAAGAGTAATTAATTTAAAATATTCTTACCAAATAAAGTTTTCAAAGAAAAGTAAAGAGCTAAATTAAACCAAAAATGAACAGAAATAAAAAAAATAATTCAAACGTGAAACTACCTCAAATTAACATCAATAAGTAAATGAAGCCCAAAATGAACAGTAAATTACCAATAAATAGCCGAGTCATATTCAAAACAACCAGAAATTAATATGAGTAGGGCTGACGACACCCCCCCCCCCCTCCCCAGCCTTCTGAAGACCAGAACATAATTTGAACTTTGCTAAAGAAAAAAAATTAATTAATATGGATTGGCAGTTTAATATACATATACTGAAATTTATTCTTTAAAGTCTATGATTTTAGATTTATTAAAGTCAAAAGAGTGAAAACGTTTAACATGTATTTTGCATTCAGTAAAGTGTAAATTATTTTCTGGTGTTCAGAAGGCTTGTCGGTCCTACTCTTGTTAATTTCATCTCGTTTTGAGTTTAATTCAGTTATTTATCATAGTTTTTGTTCTTTTGTGGAAATTTTTTTTTAGTTAATTATTATTTAAAATAGATCCTACTATATGATTTCTATATTTCTCAAAGCACTAGGACACGCTTTCTACCATACTTTTTTTTACTTATGAGAAAGGGGAGGGATGAGGATGGAGGCATCCTTCCTCATATATAGGGTAGTTTCTTTCTTTATGTTTTGGTGTTTTTCATTACTTTCAGTAAACAATAAACACAGCTCTTTCTCAATTTAATTTTTGTTCATTGTTGCTTCAAGTTGGAGTTATCATGAATACTAAGGGAACCGTCAACCCCTTCACCGTTGTTCCAAAGTTCAGCTTCTTATAACAACATTTTTATTTCCGGAATTTACTAATTTTCGGCAATCTGTTACTGTTTCCACAATTGTTGTTCTATTCGTCCTAAGATGTATTTAGTTATTCATTTATATAAGTGCTGGTTGTGCGTTTGTTGTGATTGTTTATTTAATTTCTGTAGGTTTTGGGTTGTATTTATTCTTTAATATTAATTTTTCGTTTTAAGCTTGATTTTCATATTCAATTAAAGTAATTCTTGTTTTAAGATTTATTAATCCATTCATATGTTGCCTGTCGTATATTTATTCGCTATGATGGTTTATTTAATTTCGTTTGTTTCGAGTTTCATCTGGCCGTTTTGAGCTTGAATTATTATAGATTTTTATTTCTGCTTATTTTAAGTTTAATGCGGCCTTTACTTTCTTTAAAAAACTTCTTTTTCTTATTTTCTTTTTTTTTATAGAGATATGGAGCAATGCGATTGAAGTCCAAAAATACATCATACAAAAAACAAATGAGTCAATGCGAAATTTTTAATACGGAATTGCATCAATGCGTAATTTCTCTTTGCCGATGCCTTAGAACCAAATACCTTTTTGCAATATTCAAAGCAGGGAAGCACCAAAGAAGTGGAAATTATACGATCGAATAATACCTTGAAATTCAAGCTTTTTTTTAATTCCAATGTAGGATATGCTCAAGCTTCTTACCCTTCATAATTAGTATGTGGGTCAATGTTAACCCATTCCTGTGTTAGTGAGTCTGACCTCGAGCTTTTCTGATCCTCAGTGCTCATAAATGAGCCTATGCACCTTTCGTGATAATTTGCACCGTTATCTAACAGAAACTTAACCGTTGCTGGATCTTCATTGACAATAGCCATATGTAAGACGTTTTCACCTAAAAGTGGATTGAAGCACATTTAATCCTAAAAACTGTTTTAGCCGCAAAACCAAAACTGTTTACAAATATATTTGTAAATTTAAATTTATTTCAATTTATCATGAGGAATGACCTAGTGAATAATTATAAAGTCGAATATATGCATAGTGGACGAATCTCCTTGATCTTCAAATTAGTCAAAGGGATATCGCATAGGCTGAGTGGTAAGGTTAGCAAGAGGCTAGTAGCTCTGCACCCTTTGATAACAAATCTTTATTATTTATTTTCTTCCCCTCAAAATAGTAACACGGATGTTAAAAATTGTGAATAGTGAAATAAACAAAATGGTCGTACCATTAATATACAATTATTGCTTTCATAGAATTGAATTTTTATTGAAGATTGGCTTAAAAAAAATGTTTTTTATTGCAACTAAAGCCGCTTTGGGCAATGGCAAAAAAATGAAATAAAATAATAGCACGTGATAACAGCACCAATAACAAAACATGGTACATAATATCAACAATAAAAAAAAGATGAAAATTACAAAACAAAGACAAACATAATGAAGCACATTATACCACAAAACTCATACAATTACATAAAAATCTACACACGTGACAGATAGATATTAAACCCTTTAAACCCACATGAGCCATGGCTACAAAAAGGAAAAATAAAATACTTCAAGCAAACCCTCCTCCTTACAAAAATATCTCTCTATGGATCATTCCCAGTTTAATATATTTTGCGATCTTTTTTATTTCACATAATCTTTTTATATCATTACTGAGACTAATCCCCTACTTAACCCCCAACTACTAACAAATATTTTTTTTTTTAAATCGTGCAATTAAGGATAAAGAGCAATGAAGTGAAGTAGATCCTCACCCTTACTTCCACACACGGTGCACGAGTAAGGATTATCTATTACCCTTACTCTCCATAAATAATTCTTCGTTTCTCCTATTGCTTGGAAAATACCCCCCCCCCTTCCTGACATATACTGCTTTATTTCTTCACCATTCATATCCGCTTTAAAATACTTATCATGTCCCCATACCTCCTTTCCCATGGTGGTAAACTCCAAGGAACGCCGAGGTTGCAACTTCACACTGCTATTTCTGAATCTCCTGGACTTCCAACGTACATTTTACTATATTCGCTAGATTTTCTTCTTCTAGTCCAATCCCCTTCACTAGACTCCAAATACCTGATAAGGGGCAGCTACTTAAAATTGATCTTGCATGGGAAGCCCGTGAGCTTTTCCTTCTGTCAAGCAATACCTACAGATAAACAGCGTATAATAGCCTATTATTTCGTTAACCCATAACCTTTTTCCAGTATCCTATCATTCTAACCTGTCTTTTTATCCTTAGTGAAAGCAACCCTATATCACCTTTTAAAACCAAGCTATTAAGATTTTTTACTTAGCCATATAAAGTCTCCGGAAATATCCTAAATGTATTTATTCTATTTTTCCCCTTTTTTAAACCTTTAAACTTCCCCACCATAACTCATATCTGGGCCTACTTTCGTCTCAAAAGTTATTTTGTGCAACTTAATAGCTGCTGCTCCTACATGCCTAAGGGGACTCTTCAATATTGCCTATGTTCATGCTCTTAACCATTTCAACACCTTAGCTAGCATTCCAAAGATGCCCGGTGCTGAACTCCCCTTAATGCTTTCCAAGGCTTGCCATACTTCTTCCAGTCTAACTGCCTCCAGTAGTTTAGCGTCCTCTGATTCCAACTCCATATCGATTCTCTAATCCATTAATCTCCCAATTCAATCCCTCTTTGCCCCCTTTGGTGCGAATCTCATTGTATTTATGTTCTAAGCATTCTAGCCAGGTATCGGCATGAGGGAATGTATCAGTCAGCCTTCTAGTTTCTGTTGATTTCAACAGAACTGTTTCAACTGTTTTAACCCCTCCTCCCCTCCACAAAATTTTTTTCTGGTTCATAAAAATCATTAGATAGGTAAACATTTTAAAATTCTCCTTTTTTTCATATGGTTGCTTGCAACATTAACAGTTCTGAATATGATGGTGCGATTTTCAAAAACATCACTAGACTTTTGGGAAATGTTTTTCCCCTTTTTCAAATACAAGTCCAATTTTCTAGGGCTCGTAGATTTTGATGTGCAACATGGAATTTAATGAACCTAGTATATTTGGAGTCAAAATAAAAATTCACTTCTAAACATAAATCTAATTTTATCAAAATTTAGGTTCTTGGTTTTCCAGTTACTATTGGGGTGAGTGGCTTTTTACTTTCAGTTCGTTACCACGAGCTACTTGATTATGAGAGTTTGTAAAATGCTGTGACACAAATGTTGTAGTAGACAGATAATTTATAGAACAAGATAAGAGATGTATCTGAATTAGAAAATCTGGTTCTTGAAACCAAACAAAGAAAAGCTAGTAAAAAAAAAGAGTCTATTCAGCCGGCTAATAAAACTGAATTGCAGAATTCAAACTGTGGAGCAACAAAATTTACAAAACTGACCCTGAAAAGGACAAATTTGGCAATCCAAATTCATGATCGTAGTTTATGAAATCACTATGTAGATTATGTACTCTTAGGAATGGGAATTATCGGACACAGTCAATACGGTCCACAAGTCATATTTGCTTAACACCCAAGCATAAACATGCTGGAACACTGCGCTTGCGCAGGGTATTAGACTATTTTATGATTGCAAATGGTAAAGGATGTGATTAAAGGCTCTTTTCCTATTTCAAAAGTTTTAGTTTTCGAGGGTAGTAGCTTTGTCTGTGGAAAAAATGAAGATATTAGACTATTTTATGATTGCAAATGGTAAAGAATGTGATTAAAGGCTCTTTTCCTATGTCAAAAGTTTTAGTTTTCGAGGGTAATAGCTACGTATGTTGAAAAAATGAAGATATTAGACTATTTTATAATTGCAAATGGTAAAGGATGTGATTAAAGGCTCTTTTCCTATTTCAAAAGTTTTAGTTTTCGAGGGTAATAGCTTTGTCTGTGGAAAAAATGAAGATATTAGACTATTTTATGATTGCACATGGTAAAAAATGTGACTAAAGGCTCTTTTCCTATTTCAAAAGTTTTAGTTTTCGAGAATAATAGCTATGTCTGTGGAAAAAATGAAGATATTAGACTATTTTATGATTGCACATGGTAAAGAATGTGATTAAAGGCTCTTTTCCTATGTCAAAAGTTTTAGTTTTCGAGGGTAATAGCTACGTATGTTGACAAAATGAAGATATTAGACTATTTTATGATTGCTCATGATAAAGAATGTGATTAAAGGCTCTTTTCCTATGTCAAAAGTTTTAGTTTTCGAGGGTAATAGCTTTGTCTGTGGAAAAAATGAAGATATTAGAAAATTTTATGATTGCATATGGTAAAAAATGTGATTAAAGGCTCTTTTCCTATTTCAAAAGTTTTAGTTTTCGGGGGTAATAGCTACGTATGTTGAAAAAATGAAGATACTAGACTATTTTATGATTGCAAATGGTAAAGAATGTGATTAAAGACTCTTTTCCTATGTCAAAAGTTTTAGTTGTCGAGGGTAATAGCGACGTATGTTGAAAAAATGAAGATATTAGACTATTTTATGATTGCAAATGGTAAAAAGTGTGATTAAAGGCTCTTTTCCTATGTCAAAAGTTTTAGTTTTCGAGGGTAATAGCTACGTATGTTGAAAGAATGAAGATATTAGACTATTTTATGATTGCACATGGTAAAGAATGTGATTAAAGGCTCTTTTCCTATTTCAAAAGTTTTAGTTTTCGAGGGTAATAGCTACGTATGTTGAAAAATGAAGATATTAGACAATTTTATGATTGCAAATGGTAAAGAATGTGATTAAAGGCTCTTTTCCTATGTCAAAAGTTTTAGTTTTCGAGGGTAATAGCTACGTATGTTAAAAAAATGAAGATATTAGACTATTTTATGATTGCAAATGGTAAAGAATGTGATTAAAGGCTCTTTTCCTATTTCAAAAGTTTTAGTCTTTGAGGGTAATAGCTACGTATGTTGAAAAAATGAAGATATTAGACAATTTTATGATTGCAAATGGTAAAGAATGTGATTAAAGGCTCTTTTCCCATTTCAAAGTTTTAGTTTTCGAGGGTAATAGCTATGTCTGTGGAAAAAATGAAGATATTAGACTATTTTATGATTGCACATGGTAAAAAATGTGATGAAAGGCTCTTTTCCTATGTCAAAAGTTTTAGTTTTCGAGGGTAATAGCTACGTATGTTGAAAAAATGAAGATATTAGACAATTTTATGATTGCACATGGTAAAGAATGTGATTAAAGGCTCTTTTCTTATTTCAAAAGTTTTAGTTTTCGAGGGTAATAGCTACGTATGTTGAAAAAATGAAGATATTAGACTATTTTATGATTGCACATGGTAAAGAATGTGATTAAAGGCTCTTTTCCTATTTCAAAAGTTTTAGTTTTGGAGGGTAATAGCTACGTATGTTGAAAAATGAAGATATTAGACTATTTTATGATTGTACATGGTAAAGAATTTGATTAAAGGCTCTTTTCCTATGTCAAAAGTCTTAGTTTTCGAGGGTAATAGCTACGTATGTTGAAAAAATGAAGATATTAGACTATTTTATGATTGCAAATGGTAAAGAATGTGATTAAAGGCTCTTTTCCTATTTAAACCGTTTTAGTTTTTGGGGGTACAAGCTATGTCTGTGGAAAAAATGAAGATATTAGACTATTTTATGATTGCACATTGTAAAGAATTTGATTAAAGGCTCTTTTCCTATTTCAAAAGTTTTAGTTTTCGAGTAATAGCTTGTCTGTGGAAAAAATGAAGATATTAGACTATTTTATGATTGCAAATGGTAAAGAATGTGATTAAAGGCTCTTTTCCTATTTCAAAAGTTTTAGTTTTCGAGGGTAAGAGCTTTGTCTGTGGAAAAAATGAAGATATTAGACTATTTTATGATTGCAAATGGTAAAGAATGTGATTAAAGGCTCTTTTCCTATTTCAAAAGTTTTAGTTTTCGAGGGTAATAGCTTTGTCTGTGGAAAAAATGAAGATATTAGACTATTTTATGATTGCAAATGGTAAAGAATGTGATTAAAGGCTCTTTTCCTATGTCAAAAGTTTTAGTTTTCGAGGGTAATAGCTACGTATGTTGAAGAAATGAAGATATTAGACTATTTTATGATTGCAAATGGTAAAGAATGTGATTAAAGGCTCTTTTCCTATGTCAAAAGTTTTAGTTTTCGAGGGTAATAGCTACGAATGTTGAAAAAATGAAGATATTAGACTATTTTATGATTGCAAATGGTAAAGAATGTGATTAAAGGCTCTTTTCCTATGTCAAAAGTTTTAGTTTTCGAGGGTAATAGCTACGTATGTTAAAGAAATGAAGATATTAGACTATTTTATGATTGCAAATGGTAAAGAATGTGATTAAAGGCTCTTTTCCTATTTCAAAAGTTTTAGTTTTCGAGGGTAATAGCTACGTATTTTGAAAAAAATGAAGATATTAGACTATTTTATGATTGCAAATGGTAAAGAATGTGATTAAAGGCTCTTTTCCTATTTCAAAAGTTTTAGTTTTCGGGGGTAATAGCTATGTCTGTGGAAAAAATGAAGATCTTAGACTATTTTATGATTGCACATGGTAAAGAATGTGATTAAAGGCTCTTTTCCTATTTCAAAAAATTAAGTTTTCGAGTTTAATAGCTTTGTCTGTGGAAAAAATGAAGATATTAGACAATTTTATGATTGCAAATGGTAAAGAATGTGATTAAAGGCTCTTTTCCTATTTCAAAAGTTTTAGTTTTCGAGGGTAAGAGCTTTGTCTGTGGAAAAAATGAAGATATTAGACTATTTTATGATTGCAAATGGTAAAGAATGTGATTAAAGGCTCTTTTCCTATGTCAAAAGTTTTAGTTTTCGAGGGTAATAGCTACGTATGTTGAAAAAATGAAGATATTAGACTATTTTATGATTGCAAATGGTAAAGAATGTGATTAAAGGCTCTTTTCCTATGTCAAAAGTTTTAGTTTTCGAGGGTAATAGCTACGTATGTTGAAAAATTGAAGATATTAGACTATTTTATGATTGCAAATGGTAAAGAATGTGATTAAAGGCTCTTTTCCTATTTCAAAAGTTTTAGTTTTCGAGGGTAATAGCTACATATGTTGAAAAAATGAAGATATTAGACTACTTTATGATTGCAAATGGTAAAGAATGTGATTAAAGGCTCTTTTCCTATTTCAAAAGTTTTAGTTTTCGAGGGTAATAGCTACGTATGTTGAAAAAATGAAGATATTAGACTATTTTATGATTGCAAATGGTAAAGAATGTGATTAAAGGCTCTTTTCCTTTTTCAAAAGTTTTAGTTTTCGAGGGTAATAGCTATGTCTGTGGAAAAAATGAAGATATTAGACTATTTTATGATTGCAAATGGTAAAGAATGTGATTAAAGGCTCTTTTCCTATGTCAAAAATTTAGTTTTCGAGGGTAATAGCTACGTATGTTGAAAAAATGAAGATATTAGACTATTTTATGATTGCACATTGCGACCCGGCTCAATAATAACTGAAACTCTAGGAAAAAGAACTTTGGTACCAATAGATACGTCAAAAGAATCAGATTTTTATGCTGACTTTATATAAATAAATTTCATCAAGTTTAGTCTTACCCATCAACAGAGGCGCCATTTGGACCAAATCTTGGGGTGAGCATAAACTACATCTTGCCCCCCCCCCCCAACTCACTTCTTGCCGCGTAATCATCTAGGAAATGGGATTTGACAGAACTCGAGAATTTTATTATGTATCTTACCTACTTTCAAAGTTTACAATAATTAATAGCAAATAGCGTAGTTACCCCAAGGGTCATCAAGTAATTACGCTCTTTGGTTAATAGGCGTTGCGTATATGAGGGGGCTCACCCCTCGTCAATACCGCGCTCTTTATATTAAAGCTTAAGTTTTGTCCTAATTCCTTAAGAATGACCCCTGAATCGCAAAGGCTGTAGAATAAATAGTTGAAATTACTAAAAATACTTTAGTGTAAAGAGCGAGGTATTACGAGGAGGTAAACCCTTCATATGCGTAATAATTTCTGTTCGTTTTAAGTTTTAATGCTGCTTCTCACTTTGAGTAGAAAAAACTTTTCATATTTATTTTTTATTGTTTTTTTAAATAATGCTAGAAAATCCTGCGCCCCCTCCATTGAAAGTCTCTTCCCCCATGACAAGTTCCTCATGGAGAGATCCTCCCTGGTAACCCTCTCCCTCAAATATACCCCCCAAACCAAAAAACCCCCCTGAAAACGTCTGTGCACTTCCCAGTAACCATTACTATTACATTCTGTCTACAAAATTTAATAATAAAGATTATTATTTATATATCTTCCATTTTCGAACGCAAATTTACAGAAATTTTGAAAAAGAGTGAAATCCCTCCAAAATGTCGTCGATTGGAATTAATTACATCATTAGAATTGGCGAAACATCTACAAGAGAATTACTGCCCCCCACCTTGAACTACAAGGAAAATCGTTTTCTTGTAAATAAGTAGTACTAATGTGTCGCCGCTTGCACTGGAACATCGATGAGAGCTCTTTAAGGGATCATTTGAAAGCTAGTTTTATATATATATATATATATATATATATATATATATATATATATATATATATATATATATATATATATATATATATATATATATATATATATATATATATATATATATATAAAATATATATATAATAAATATATATATATATATATATATATATATATATATATATATATATATATATATATATATATATATATATATATATATATATATATATATATATATATATATTGTAATTCAACCTGATAAAGCTATCGCAAAGTACCACGCGGTACCCAAAAAGTGCACTTTAGGTGCCACATCTGGAATAAAAAAAAAGCTCGGAAGAATGAAAAGGGTGTTGTCGTAAACTCCTTTGCCTAAAGGTTCAAAACTGAGGTTATAGCGCAAGTCCCTCGTCTAGATTATTTTTCTATACAAGTGTTAGAAAGAGTTTGGGTGAAGAATAGTATTTCAAATTAGATTTATCAATTAAATAGGCAAAGAATTTAGATTCCGGTGCGAGGTAATCTACCACTTCTAACAAAGTGTTTGTTCACTTCGAGTTTTTACGATTTTACGATTTTACGAGTTTTACGAGTTTTCGAGATTTTACGAGTTTGGTCACTTCGCGATACTTTGGCCAGACTGGGACATTTTCTTACTAGGTTCAATGACTTGGCAAATCTAAGGGGAGATTTGTTTAATAGTGGAAATGATGAGGTGATGCTAGGGATCCTTAAGTCAACGTCTCCTAGATATATAGCAACAATAGATTATTTTATTTTGAATAGTATATAGGTTTGAAAATAGGTTTTTTTTGTATAGGCAAGCTGAATGGTTTCTGGATTCCTAAGAATTATTCTTGAATTATTTTCCCTTTGATTTCTATATGTGGAAATATAAGGAATACTGATGTGAAAAGTTGAATATTTTATTTCTATTTACCCCATATAATTTATTTTAAGGCTTAGTAATTGTTTTCAAGAAGTTAAGCTCCATGTTTAGTGGATGGTAAAATTTATCTGAATCTAAAAATGGTCGAAGCTTGAAGTACGGTAGCAAAAAGAGTGTAGTATGCAGAGTTTTAATCTCTGTCAGACATGTCCGCATGCTTTGCAAGGAATATGATAGAACCACCCTCTCCTTGTGAGTTTTCTAATTCCAGCCTGCTGATCACTAACGTTAGTAAATTTTTTTCCGGAAGTGATTTCTAAATGTTCTTGTAATTCTTCTCTCGTCTCATGATTTCCTGAATTTCTGGTCTTCAATTGAAAACGGATAAAAGCTCTTGTTTTGCAGATTACATATAATGTAACTACAAAACGAACTTGATTAAACTGACTTGTGGTATTTCCCTATAGGCTATTTGCAGAGTTTGCTTTTTCTAACGCTTTTCCTTGAAACTAAACTTATCTTTAGACAGGACTGTATCCAGAATTTCTTTTTTGGGGGGAGGGGGATGTTTTACACATTTTTTTTTTCGGGGGTGTGGGCGGGGGGTTTACACAAAAAACCAAAAAGATGCATAAAAAATTTGTATATATTCATTTTTGTTACGTTTTTATGAGTCAGACAAACATTTGGGGGGAGGAGTTCAGACCCCTTAACCCCCTTCCTGGATACGCCTTGTCTTTAGATAAATGGAAATATGCATATCGACAAAATCAGTCTTTCAAATCCGGTAATGATTGAATAATATACTAGGTCATGTATAAATTACTGTAGTCGTCTCTTCATCTTGTCGGCATTTTGTCAGATAACGATCTATTATTTTACCGCAAATTCATCTATATACGCTATTCTGTCATAAAATAAAATTAACATTCATGGAAACATAAATTTAATTTTTTATCGGAAATTACAACATATACACTTCTCTAAAAGAAGAGGGTGTTAATCAATAAATTGTGCAAGTATAGGAAGGGGAAGTGGGATATTCTGGTCAGACACCATGGTCGGATTTTACATCAAATAGCATGCAATATAGCATATGAAAAGACTAGTAGATACATCAGATATTGGCCTTTAAATGGCCAATGATTTATAATGTTTATGTCTCAAGCTTTATTTCTCTTAGACTGGCTAGACCTTGCCGACTGAGAATATTTTGGTGTACAAACAGTTGGTGGTAACGAAAAAGCTATGTACAAAAATGTGAAATTTTGCTTTTTTTGCCGGAAGAAACATCACGGATGCGTTTTTTTTTTTTGCTTTCACCAGGGATGATCTTATCGAACAAGTAATTTCAGAAGATCGGGAGAGGGCTTATTTTATTGAAAATCAAAAGTTCTAGTATCCTTTTTAAGAGAC
Organism: Artemia franciscana; assembly: GCF_032884065.1. NCBI lineage: Eukaryota > Metazoa > Arthropoda > Branchiopoda > Anostraca > Artemiidae > Artemia > Artemia franciscana. The sequence continues at coordinate 78,307 of NW_027062755.1, read as the reverse complement.
CAAAAATATTGGAGGGCAACTAGCCCCCTCCCACACATTTTTCCCCGAATTGGCCCGATAAAAATTTTTAGATAGTCATTTTTTAAGTATAGTCGAAAAATCTAATAACTATGTCTTTGAGGATGACTTGAACCACAGAGTCCCCGGGGGAATGGCTGCAAGCTATGAACTTTGTCTATTGTTTGCATATAGTATTGGTTGTTGGAAAATATACCCACGCTATTCAGGGACATTTTTCTGGTGGAGGTGAGAGGGGTTAAGCGGGAGGATATTTCTACGGGGGAATTTTCCATGGAAGGGGAGCCAGATTTCCCAGCATTATTTAAAAAATGATCAACACCCCTTCTCCTCTCTCTTAAACATAAAACTTTTTCAGTAATATCCCTAACTGCAGAAATTACATTTAAAAAAAAATTTTTTCAACTGAAAGTAAGGAGTAACATTAAAACTTAAAACGGACAAAAAATATTACGTATATAAAGAGATTCGCCATCTGCTCAATACCTTGCTCTTTAAGCTAAAGTTTGATTTGTTGTTCCAGTTATTTAAGAATGACTCCTGAATCACAAAGCCCGTTTAATTAGAATGACAAACTCTTTTAAAAGTTCTAAAAAGAACTTTAGCGTAAAGAATGAGGTATTGAGGAGAGGGCAACCCCCCCTCATATACGTAACAATTTCTCTCTGTTTTAAGTTTTAATGTCGCTCCTTACTTTTAGTTGAAAAAACTAGTTTTTTTATGTACCTGTAAATTGAAAGGTTGCTTGATTACCTTTCAACAGCCTTTATTCATAATATATTTTAAACTGTCCTTCCATACGGATATATAAATATATATATATTTTTTTTTTTAAGTATATCTGGACATTGGAACCGAAACACGCCTTACTTGCATCACGAGAGCTTACTTTCAATACAATGTACTTTACCATCACAAAAACTACCTCCGTGGGAAGATCCAATATTGCAAGCCACTTGGGGCTCAATCCAAACTTCAATGTGTAAGTCTTGTTTTCATTGGAGGCTCGAGCGAGAGAGGGATAATCTCTCTTTTTGCGCCTACTTTCTCAAAAGACTATGTACAATTAATTTAACTTATTCTGATTTAATTATATATTAATTTTGTTTCTTTTGACACTTAATTTTGCGGGAAAGGATTTTTGTCAAAGGGTACAACTAAGGTAAAGTACCTTCCAATCCAGAGGAGGCAAAGGTATTTAGAGAAAGAGTGCGATTCCAAAAAAGCGGTATGCTTATCCCCTCTTTAAATACAAGGAAGTAGATTTGGATAAACTCTGGGAGTACCTCCTCTTGTCTCATTTTAGCAAAAATTTATACGTTGAATTGATTTGCTATTTCCTGACATTCTTCAAAATAGAAAACCGTCGATAATAACTTGAGTTGGTTCATACGAGCATATAGATGAATATTCGGAAAGAAGGAAAAGTTTAGGCAATTAGGTTATTTTGTTTGTCTAATTTTCGCTTTGCATTTGGTTTTTGTAACCTGTTTTTTGATCATTTCCTGTTTTACAGACATTTTTTGTTGGGAACGTAGCTCCTCTGCTTCAGTCCGAAATTTTGTAGGATTTAACAGAAATGTTCCACTTTTTGGGTAAACAGTCCTTTTCAAGCCTCCTTCCCTCCAAAAAAAATTAATGGGTTTGTGTGTACCTCTCGGAATCTTAGAAGGATACCCATATTTATAATAGGTTGTGAACCTCTTATTTCCTTGTTATTTATGTGTGAGTCTTGATACTGACTAATCACTACATTTTCAGAAAGGTATTTATTCATTTGTACTCTTAATCCTACGTTTAAACAGCCCTTTCTAAACCTCTCACTATATCAATTTCTTTGACCAGTTGAAATATGCCATTCAGTTAAGAAAACAAATTGGGACTGTTAGAATTTTCCTATTGGAACTTAAAGGCAAAGATACGACGCCATGGCGGGTATGCATAAAATTAGGGGGGCTATTTTGCCCAAAATTTCATAATTTCTACGGCTACGATAAGGGACGTCGATACTTGTGCTTAATTGTGTGTTTAATTTAGTCGTGGAAACTCTTAAAGAGTTTTACCGTTTCAGAAGTTTAGTTCACATGAAATAAAAAAAACAAGGTTTTTGTGTTGAAAGTAAGGAGCAATATTAAAACGAGCATAAATTATACCGAGCATGAGGGGGCTTGCCTGCTCCTCAGTACCTCGCTCATTACGCTAAATGTTGCTTCTTACTTTCAGTTGAATTTCTGATCGTTTTTTAAATAGTGCCGGTAAATCGGGCTCACCCTCCATGAAGAATTCTCTCCCCTCATGGGAAATTCCTCCATAGAAAGTTACTCACACGCAAAATACACCCCCTCTCCGTAAAATTCCCTTTGGGTAATTCCCCTTTAAGTTTCCCTCCTTATAATTCCGTCCTCGCTTAAAATCTCCCCCTCCGCCATAAAAATGTCTTGCGGACGATTCAGCCTGAAGATTTCTCCTTACCATACCTGAAAAAGATATAATTTTCTAAGCGTTTGCCCGAGCTTTCTGGAAATCCCTTCTTCCATGTAATATTTTTCCCAAAAATCCAAACATGTTGAAAATAGTTTCTTGAGATTTCCCCCGGAACATATGCACATACAAAATTGAGTTGGCAAAGAAAAAGTGAGACAAATAAAAAGAATTTCAAATAGGAATTCTGTCCAATCCCCCAGTACAGAATTTCCTCTTGAAAGTTCACCCCCGGAAATTTTCAATCCCACGAAAAATTTTCCCTACGGACACCCACCCAAGCAAAGAATCCCCCCATCCAGAAAAATGTATGTACACTTCCTGAACTGTACACTTCCCGAAAAGAAATACTGTATGTAAACAATGGGCAAATTTCATAACTAATAGGCCTCTCCCACGGGCTGTGAGGGGTCACGTTGCCCCTAAAAACATAGTTATTGTCTGTTTCAACAATGCTGAACAAAATGGCCTTCTCAAAATTTTGAAAGATGTTTTAAATTGGATCACTGACCACTGGATCAAAATTCTGCGATAGCCATTTTATTCAGCATAGTCAAAAAGCTTATAACTGTGTCTTTGGGACGAATTACTCCCCTGCAGTCTAGCTAGTCTATCTACTATTTCTATGAGTCATATGCAAGGCAATAATATCGTAGAAATAGACAATAATATCGGCCACTGCGCGTCTTTTCTAAAATGACGTCTTGCATATGACTCATAGAAATAGTAGATAGACTAGATCTCATCTAGAGATCTAAATGAGTAGATCTCTGACCTAGTAAGCAAATCCACGAACAGAAATAGTAGAAATTGATAAGAAATAGTAGATAGACTAGCTAGAATCAAACTTTCTTATATTCTAATTGATTTTATTGTATAAGATATTATTGTCTATTAAATAGACAATAATATCGGCCACTGCCCGTCTTTTCTAAAATGACGTCTTGCATATGACTCATGCTTACTAGATTTATAGCTGAAAAAATTTTATTTTTTTTTCTAATGACTTTAAAAGTCATTTATTAAACGGAGTCATATGCAAGACGTCATTTTAGATAAGACGCGCAGTGGCCGATATTATTGTCTATTTCTACCGATATTATATTCTTGCATATGACTCATAGAAATAGTAGATAGACTAGCTAGAATCAAACTTTCACTGCTGAATCTATTAAAAGTTTTATTGATTCTAGCTAGTCTATCTACTATTGATTCTAGCTGGTCTAGAATCAATAGTAAGTTTATAAAATCATTTAGAATACAAGAAAGTTTAATAAAACTCATAGAAATAAAATTTTATAAAACTTTGATTCTGGACATTTTCCTCTAGGCCTCTAGGTGGCCAATATTCAAATAGATTTAATAGATTCAGCAGTGAAAGTTTGATTCTAGATTCAAATAGATTTTTAAAATGACGTCTTGCATATGACTCATAGAAATAGTAGATAGACTAGCTAGAATCAAACTTTCACTGCTGAATCTATTAAAAGTTTTAATAGATTCTAAAATGACGTCTTGCATATGACTCATAGAAAACTTATTATCTCTATCTATTCTATTATATCTATCTACTCTAAGTATTCTTAGAAACTCATCAAACTTTCACTGCTGAATCTATTAAAAGTTTTGAATCTTTAAGAATTAAAAGTTTTGAATCTATTAAAACTTTTAATAGATTCAGCAGTGAAAGTTTGATTCTAGCTAGTCTATCTACTATTTCTATGAGTCATATGAAAGACGTCATTTTAGAAAAGACGCGCAGTGGCCGATATTATTGTCTATTTCTACCGATATTATATTCTTGCATATGACTCATAGAAATAGTACTACAATATTTTACTACAAAGACTCATAGAAATAGTAGATAGACTAGCTAGAATCAAACTTTCACTGTTTCTAGTGAAGGCTTGCGGCCTTGTGCAAAATATTTTCCTCTAGGCCTCTAGGTGGCCGATATTCAAATAGATTTAATAGATTCAGCAGTGAAAGTTTGATTCTAGCTAGTCTATCTACTATTTCTATGAGTCATATGCAAGTCCTTGTGCAAAATATTTTGATTCTAGCTAGTCTATCTACTATTTCTATGAGTTTTATTTGTCTATTCTAGCTAGTCTATCTACTATTTATGTTATGAATGAAATGAAAGGTCTTGCATACAAGAGTAGATAGATTTATTAAACGGAGTAGAAATAGAAATAGACAATAATATGGGCCACTGCGCGTCTTTTCTAAAATGACGTCTTGCATAAAACTCATAGAAATAGTAGATAGACTAGCTAGAATCAAACTATCTACTATTCCGATATACAAGATATTATTGTCTATTAAATAGACAATAATATCGGCCACTGCGCGTCTTTTCTAAAATGACGTCTTGCATATGACTCATAGAAATAGTAGATAGACTAGCTAGAATCAAACTTTCTTGTATTCTAATTGATTTTAAAAACTTACTATTGATTCTAGACCAGCTAGAATCGATAGTAGATAGACTAGCTAGAATCAATAAAACTTTTAATAGATTCAGCAGTGAAAGTTTGATTCTATTTCTATGAGTCATACGCATATTCTCATATGCAAGTCCTTGTGCAAAATATTTTGATTATAGCTAGTCTATCTACTATTTCTATGAGTCATATGCAAGACGTCATTTTAGAAAAGACTTTTTCACTATTCAATAAATAGATTCAAATCTATTTGAATCTAGAATCAAACTTTCTGTTTGATTCTAATAGAATCAATAGAATAGCACTAGTTCGTATGTGACGTCTTGCATATGGTTCTAGAATTCTATTCTATTGATTCTAGACCAGCTAGAATCAATAGTAGATAGACTAGCAAGAATCAATAAAACTTTTAATAGATTCAGCAGTGAAAGTTTGATTCTATTTCTATGAGTCATACGCATATTCTCATATGCAAGTCCATAACTCTGACCTAGTAAGCAAATCCACGAACACCGCCCCGTTTAATAAAACTTCAATAAAACTTTTAATAGATTCAGCAGTGAAAGTTTGATTCTAGCTAGTCTATCGACTATTTCTATGAGTCATATGCAAGACAATAATATCGTAGAAATAGACAATAATATCGGCCACTGCGCGTCTTTTCTAAAATGACGTCTTGCATATGACTCATAGAAATAGTAGATAGACTAGATCTCATCTAGTGATCTAGATGAGTAGATCTCTGACCTAGTAAGCAAATCCACGAACAGAAATAGTAGAAATTGATAAGAAATAGTAGATAGACTAGCTAGAATCAAACTTTCTTGTATTCTAATTGATTTTATTGTATAAGATATTATTGTCTATTAAATAGACAATAATATCGGCCACTGCGCGTCTTTTCAAAAATGACGTCTTGCATATGAATCTTGCTTACTAGATTCATAGCTGAAAAAATTTTATTTTTTTTTCTAATGACTTTAAAAGTCATTTATTAAACGGAGTCATATGCAAGACGTCATTTTAGAAAAGACGCGCAGTGGCAGATATTATTGTCTATTTCTACCGATATTATATTCTTGCATATGACTCATAGAAATAGTAGATAGACTAGCTAGAATCAAACTTTCACTGCAGAATCTATTAAAAGTTTTATTGATTCTAGCTAGTCTATCTACTATTGATTCTAGCTGGTCTAGAATCAATAGTAAGGTTTTAAAATCAATTAGAATACAAGAAAGTTTAATAAAACTCATAGAAATAAAATTTTATAAAACTTTGATTCTGGACATTTTCCTCTAGGCCTCTAGGTGGACGATATTCAAATAGATTTAATAGATTCAGCAGTGAAAGTTTGATTCTAGATTCAAATAGATTTCTAAAATGACGTCTTGCATATGACTCATAGAAATAGTAGATAGACTAGCTAGAATCAAACTTTCACTGCTGAATCTATTAAAAGTTTTAATAGATTCTAAAATGACGTCTTGCATATGACTCATAGAAAACTTATTATCTCTATCTATTCTATTCTATCTATCTACTCTAAGTATTCTTAGAAACTTATCAAACTTTCACTGCTGAATCTATTAAAAGTTTTGAATCTTTAAGAATTAAAAGTTTTGAATCTATTAAAACTTTTAATAGATTCAGCAGTGAAAGTTTGATTCTAGCTAGTCTATCTACTATTTCTATGAGTCATATGCAAGACGTCATTTTAGAAAAGACGCGCAGTGGCCGATATTATTGTCTATTTCTACCGATATTATATTCTTGCATATGACTCATAGAAATAGTACTACAATATTTTACTACAAAGACTCATAGAAATAGTAGATAGACTAGCTAGAATCAAACTTTCACTGTTTCTAGTGAAGGCTTGCGGCCTTGTGCAAAATATTTTCCTCTAGGCCTCTAGGTGGCCGATATTCAAATAGATTTAATAGATTCAGCAGTGAAAGTTTGATTCTAGCTAGTCTATCTACTATTTCTATGAGTCATATGCAAGTCCTTGTGCAAAATATTTTGATTCTAGCTAGTCTATCTACTATTTCTATGAGTTTTATTTGTCTATTCTAGCTAGTCTATCTACTATTTATGTTATGAATGAAATGAAAGGTCTTGCATACAAGAGTAGATAGATTTATTAAACGGAGTAGAAATAGAAATAGACAATAATATCGGCCACTGCGCGTCTTTTCTAAAATGACCTCTTGCATATGACTCATAGAAATGGTAGATAGACTAGCTAGAATAGACAAATAAAACTCATAGAAATAGTAGATAGACTAGCTAGAATCAAACTATCTACTATTCCGATATACAAGATATTATTGTCTATTAAATAGACAATAATATCGGCCACTGCGCGTCTTTTCTAAAATGACGTCTTGCATATGACTCATAGAAATAGTAGATAGACTAGCTAGAATCAAACTTTCTTGTATTCTAGTTGATTTTAAAAACTTACTATTGATTCTAGACCAGCTAGAATCAATAGTAGATAGACTAGCTAGAATCAATAAAACTTTTAATAGATTCAGCAGTGAAAGTTTGATTCTATTTCTATGAGTCATACGCATATTCTCATATGCAAGTCCTTGTGCAAAATATTTTGATTCTAGCTAGTCTATCTACTATTTCTATGAGTCATATGCAAGACGTCATTTTAGAAAAGACTTTTTCACTATTCAATAAATAGATTCAAATCTATTTGAATCTAGAATCAAACTTTCTGTTTGATTCTAATAGAATCAATAGAATAGCACTAGTTCGTATGTGACGTCTTGCATATGGTTCTAGAATTCTAATCTATTGATTCTAGACCAGCTAGAATCAATAGTAGATAGACTAGCAAGAATCAATAAAACTTTTAATAGATTCAGCAGTGAAAGTTTGATTCTATTTCTATGAGTCATACGCATATTCTCATATGCAAGTCCATAACTCTGACCTAGTAAGCAAATCCACGAACACCGCCCCGTTTAATAAAACTTCAATAAAACTTTTAATAGATTCAGCAGTGAAAGTTTGATTCTAGCTAGTCTATCTACTATTTCTATGAGTCATATGCAAGACAATAATATCGTTGAAATAGACAATAATATCGGCCACTGCGCGTCTTTTCTAAAATGACGTCTTGCATATGACTCATAGAAATAGTAGATAGACTAGATCTCATCTAGAGATCTAGATGAGTAGATCTCTGACCTAGTAAGCAAATCCACGAACAGAAATAGTAGAAATTGATAAGAAATAGTAGATAGACTAGCTAGAATCAAACTTTCTTGTATTCTAATTGATTTTATTGTATAAGATATTATTGTCTATTAAATAGACAATAATATCGGCCACTGCGCGTCTTTTCTAAAATGACGTCTTGCATATGAATCTTGCTTACTAGATTCATAGCTGAAAATTTTTTATTTTTTTTTCTAATGACTTTAAAAGTCATTTATTAAACGGAGTCATATGCAAGACGTCATTTTAGAAAAGACGCGCAGTGGCCGATATTATTGTCTATTTCTACCGATATTATATTCTTGCATATGACTCATAGAAATAGTAGATAGACTAGCTAGAATCAAACTTTCACTGCTGAATCTATTAAAGGTTTTATTGTTTCTAGCTAGTCTATCTACTATTGATTCTAGCTGGTCTAGAATCAATAGTAAGGTTTTAAAATCAATTAGAATACAAGAAAGTTTAATAAAACTCATAGAAATAAAATTTTATAAAACTTTGATTCTGGACATTTTCCTCTAGGCCTCTAGGTGGACGATATTCAAATAGATTTAATAGATTCAGCAGTGAAAGTTTGATTCTAGATTCAAATAGATTTCTAAAATGACGTCTTGCATATGACTCATAGAAATAGTAGATAGACTAGCTAGAATCAAACTTTCACTGCTGAATCTATTAAAAGTTTTAATAGATTCTAAAATGACGTCTTGCATATGACTCATAGAAAACTTATTATCTCTATCTATTCTATTCTATCTATCTACTCTAAGTATTCTTAGAAACTTATCAAACTTTCACTGCTGAATCTATTAAAAGTTTTGAATCTTTAAGAATTAAAAGTTTTGAATCTATTAAAACTTTTAATAGATTCAGCAGTGAAAGTTTGATTCTAGCTAGTCTATCTACTATTTCTATGAGTCATATGCAAGACGTCATTTTAGAAAAGACGCACAGTGGCCGATATTATTGTCTATTTCTACCGATATTATATTCTTGCATATGACTCATAGAAATAGTACTACAATATTTTACTACAAAGACTCATAGAAATAGTAGATAGACTAGCTAGAATCAAACTTTCACTGTTTCTAGTGAAGGCTTGCGGCCTTGTGCAAAATATTTTCCTCTAGGCCTCTAGGTGGCCGATATTCAAATAGATTTAATAGATTCAGCAGTGAAAGTTTGATTCTAGCTAGTCTATCTACTATTTCTATGAGTCATATGCAAGTCCTTGTGCAAAATATTTTGATTCTAGCTAGTCTATCTACTATTTCTATGAGTTTTATTTGTCTATTCTAGCTAGTCTATCTACTATTTATGTTATGAATGAAATGAAAGGTCTTGCATACAAGAGTAGATTGATTTATTAAACGGAGTAGAAATAGAAATAGACAATAATATCGGCCACTGCGCGTCTTTTCTAAAATGACGTCTTGCATATGACTCATAGAAATAGTAGATAGACTAGCTAGAATAGACAAATAAAACTCATAGAAATAGTAGATAGACTAGCTAGAATCAAACTATCTACTATTCCGATATACAAGATATTATTGTCTATTAAATAGACAATAATATCGGCCACTGCGCGTCTTTTCTAAAATGACGTCTTGCATATGACTCATAAAAATAGTAGATAGACTAGCTAGAATCAAACTTTCTTGTATTCTAATTGATTTTAAAAACTTACTATTGATTTTAGACCAGTTAGAATCAATACTAGATAGACTAGCTAGAATCAATAAAACTTTTAATAGATTCAGCAGTGAAAGTTTGATTCTATTTCTATGAGTCATACGCATATTCTCATATGCAAGTCCTTGTGCAAAATATTTTGATTCTAGCTAGTCTATCTACTATTTCTATGAGTCATATGCAAGACGTCATTTTAGAAAAGACTTTTTCACTATTCAATAAATAGATTCAAATCTATTTGAATCTAGAATCAAACTTTCTGTTTGATTCTAATAGAATCAATAGAATAGCACTAGTTCGTATGTGACGTCTTGCATATGGTTCTAGAATTCTAATCTATTGATTCTAGACCAGCTAGAATCAATAGTAGATAGACTAGCAAGAATCAATAAAACTTTTAATAGATTCAGCAGTGAAAGTTTGATTCTATTTCTATGAGTCATACGCATATTCTCATATGCAAGTCCATAACTCTGACCTAGTAAGCAAATCCACGAACACCGCCCCGTTTAATAAAACTTCAATAAAACTTTTAATAGATTCAGCAGTGAAAGTTTGATTCTAGCTAGTCTATCTACTATTTCTATGAGTCATATGCAAGACAATAATATCGTAGAAATAGACAATAATATCGGCCACTGCGCGTCTTTTCTAAAATGACGTCTTGCATATGACTCATAGAAATAGTAGATAGACTAGATCTCATCTAGAGATCTAGATGAGTAGATCTCTGACCTAGTAAGCAAATCCACGAACAGAAATAGTAGAAATTGATAAGAAATAGTAGATAGACTAGCTAGAATCAAACTTTCTTGTATTCTAATTGATTTTATTGTATAAGATATTATTGTCTATTAAATAGACAATAATATCGGCCACTGCGCGTCTTTTCTAAAATGACGTCTTGCATATGAATCTTGCTTACTAGATTCATAGCTGAAAATTTTTTATTTTTTTTTCTAATGACTTTAAAAGTCATTTATTAAACGGAGTCATATGCAAGACGTCATTTTAGAAAAGACGCGCAGTGGCCGATATTATTGTCTATTTCTACCGATATTATATTCTTGCATATGACTCATAGAAATAGTAGATAGACTAGCTAGAATCAAACTTTCACTGCTGAATCTATTAAAGGTTTTATTGATTCTAGCTAGTCTATCTACTATTGATTCTAGCTGGTCTAGAATCAATAGTAAGGTTTTAAAATCAATTAGAATACAAGAAAGTTTAATAAAACTCATAGAAATAAAATTTTATAAAACTTTGATTCTGGACATTTTCCTCTAGGCCTCTAGGTGGACGATATTCAAATAGATTTAATAGATTCAGCAGTGAAAGTTTGATTCTAGATTCAAATAGATTTCTAAAATGACGTCTTGCATATGACTCATAGAAATAGTAGATAGACTAGCTAGAATCAAACTTTCACTGCTGAATCTATTAAAAGTTTTAATAGATTCTAAAATGACGTCTTGCATATGACTCATAGAAAACTTATTATCTCTATCTATTCTATTCTATCTATCTACTCTAAGTATTCTTAGAAACTTATCAAACTTTCACTGCTGAATCTATTAAAAGTTTTGAATCTTTAAGAATTAAAAGTTTTGAATCTATTAAAACTTTTAATAGATTCAGCAGTGAAAGTTTGATTCTAGCTAGTCTATCTACTATTTCTATGAGTCATATGCAAGACGTCATTTTAGAAAAGACGCACAGTGGCCGATATTATTGTCTATTTCTACCGATATTATATTCTTGCATATGACTCATAGAAATAGTACTACAATATTTTACTACAAAGACTCATAGAAATAGTAGATAGACTAGCTAGAATCAAACTTTCACTGTTTCTAGTGAAGGCTTGCGGCCTTGTGCAAAATATTTTCCTCTAGGCCTCTAGGTGGCCGATATTCAAATAGATTTAATAGATTCAGCAGTGAAAGTTTGATTCTAGCTAGTCTATCTACTATTTCTATGAGTCATATGCAAGTCCTTGTGCAAAATATTTTGATTCTAGCTAGTCTATCTACTATTTCTATGAGTTTTATTTGTCTATTCTAGCTAGTCTATCTACTATTTATGTTATGAATGAAATGAAAGGTCTTGCATACAAGAGTAGATTGATTTATTAAACGGAAGTAGAAATAGAAATAGACAATAATATCGGCCACTGCGCGTCTTTTCTAAAATGACGTCTTGCATATGACTCATAGAAATAGTAGATAGACTAGCTAGAATAGACAAATAAAACTCATAGAAATAGTAGATAGACTAGCTAGAATCAAACTATCTACTATTCCGATATACAAGATATTATTGTCTATTAAATAGACAATAATATCGGCCACTGCGCGTCTTTTCTAAAATGACGTCTTGCATATGACTCATAGAAATAGTAGATAGACTAGCTAGAATCAAACTTTCTTGTATTCTAGTTGATTTTAAAAACTTACTATTGATTCTAGACCAGTTAGAATCAATAGTAGATAGACTAGCTAGAATCAATAAAACTTTTAATAGATTCAGCAGTGAAAGTTTGATTCTATTTCTATGAGTCATACGCATATTCTCATATGCAAGTCCTTGTGCAAAATATTTTGATTCTAGCTAGTCTATCTACTATTTCTATGAGTCATATGCAAGACGTCATTTTAGAAAAGACTTTTTCACTATTCAATAAATAGATTCAAATCTATTTGAATCTAGAATCAAACTTTCTGTTTGATTCTAATAGAATCAATAGAATAGCACTAGTTCGTATGTGACGTCTTGCATATGGTTCTAGAATTCTAATCTATTGATTCTAGACCAGCTAGAATCAATAGTAGATAGACTAGCAAGAATCAATAAAACTTTTAATAGATTCAGCAGTGAAAGTTTGATTCTATTTCTATGAGTCATACGCATATTCTCATATGCAAGTCCATAACTCTGACCTAGTAAGCAAATCCACGAACACCGCCCCGTTTAATAAAACTTCAATAAAACTTTTAATAGATTCAGCAGTGAAAGTTTGATTCTAGCTAGTCTATCTACTATTTCTATGAGTCATATGCAAGACAATAATATCGTAGAAATAGACAATAATATCGGCCACTGCGCGTCTTTTCTAAAATGACGTCTTGCATATGACTCATAGAAATAGTAGATAGACTAGATCTCATCTAGAGATCTAGATGAGTAGATCTCTGACCTAGTAAGCAAATCCACGAACAGAAATAGTAGAAATTGATAAGAAATAGTAGATAGACTAGCTAGAATCAAACTTTCTTGTATTCTAATTGATTTTATTGTATAAGATATTATTGTCTATTAAATAGACAATAATATCGGCCACTGCGCGTCTTTTCTAAAATGACGTCTTGCATATGAATCTTGCTTACTAGATTCATAGCTGAAAATTTTTTATTTTTTTTTCTAATGACTTTAAAAGTCATTTATTAAACGGAGTCATATGCAAGACGTCATTTTAGAAAAGACGCGCAGTGGCCGATATTATTGTCTATTTCTACCGATATTATATTCTTGCATATGACTCATAGAAATAGTAGATAGACTAGCTAGAATCAAACTTTCACTGCTGAATCTATTAAAGGTTTTATTGATTCTAGCTAGTCTATCTACTATTGATTCTAGCTGGTCTAGAATCAATAGTAAGGTTTTAAAATCAATTAGAATACAAGAAAGTTTAATAAAACTCATAGAAATAAAATTTTATAAAACTTTGATTCTGGACATTTTCCTCTAGGCCTCTAGGTGGACGATATTCAAATAGATTTAATAGATTCAGCAGTGAAAGTTTGATTCTAGATTCAAATAGATTTCTAAAATGACGTCTTGCATATGACTCATAGAAATAGTAGATAGACTAGCTAGAATCAAACTTTCACTGCTGAATCTATTAAAAGTTTTAATAGATTCTAAAATGACGTCTTGCATATGACTCATAGAAAACTTATTATCTCTATCTATTCTATTCTATCTATCTACTCTAAGTATTCTTAGAAACTTATCAAACTTTCACTGCTGAATCTATTAAAAGTTTTGAATCTTTAAGAATTAAAAGTTTTGAATCTATTAAAACTTTTAATAGATTCAGCAGTGAAAGTTTGATTCTAGCTAGTCTATCTACTATTTCTATGAGTCATATGCAAGACGTCATTTTAGAAAAGACGCACAGTGGCCGATATTATTGTCTATTTCTACCGATATTATATTCTTGCATATGACTCATAGAAATAGTACTACAATATTTTACTACAAAGACTCATAGAAATAGTAGATAGACTAGCTAGAATCAAACTTTCACTGTTTCTAGTGAAGGCTTGCGGCCTTGTGCAAAATATTTTCCTCTAGGCCTCTAGGTGGCCGATATTCAAATAGATTTAATAGATTCAGCAGTGAAAGTTTGATTCTAGCTAGTCTATCTACTATTTCTATGAGTCATATGCAAGTCCTTGTGCAAAATATTTTGATTCTAGCTAGTCTATCTACTATTTCTATGAGTTTTATTTGTCTATTCTAGCTAGTCTATCTACTATTTATGTTATGAATGAAATGAAAGGTCTTGCATACAAGAGTAGATTGATTTATTAAACGGAGTAGAAATAGAAATAGACAATAATATCGGCCACTGCGCGTCTTTTCTAAAATGACGTCTTGCATATGACTCATAGAAATAGTAGATAGACTAGCTAGAATAGACAAATAAAACTCATAGAAATAGTAGATAGACTAGCTAGAATCAAACTATCTACTATTCCGATATACAAGATATTATTGTCTATTAAATAGACAATAATATCGGCCACTGCGCGTCTTTTCTAAAATGACGTCTTGCATATGACTCATAGAAATAGTAGATAGACTAGCTAGAATCAAACTTTCTTGTATTCTAGTTGATTTTAAAAACTTACTATTGATTCTAGACCAGCTAGAATCAATAGTAGATAGACTAGCTAGAATCAATAAAACTTTTAATAGATTCAGCAGTGAAAGTTTGATTCTATTTCTATGAGTCATACGCATATTCTCATATGCAAGTCCTTGTGCAAAATATTTTGATTCTAGCTAGTCTATCTACTATTTCTATGAGTCATATGCAAGACGTCATTTTAGAAAAGACTTTTTCACTATTCAATAAATAGATTCAAATCTATTTGAATCTAGAATCAAACTTTCTGTTTGATTCTAATAGAATCAATAGAATAGCACTAGTTCGTATGTGACGTCTTGCATATGGTTCTAGAATTCTAATCTATTGATTCTAGACCAGCTAGAATCAATAGTAGATAGACTAGCAAGAATCAATAAAACTTTTAATAGATTCAGCAGTGAAAGTTTGATTCTATTTCTATGAGTCATACGCATATTCTCATATGCAAGTCCATAACTCTGACCTAGTAAGCAAATCCACGAACACCGCCCCGTTTAATAAAACTTCAATAAAACTTTTAATAGATTCAGCAGTGAAAGTTTGATTCTAGCTAGTCTATCTACTATTTCTATGAGTCATATGCAAGACAATAATATCGTAGAAATAGACAATAATATCGGCCACTGCGCGTCTTTTCTAAAATGACGTCTTGCATATGACTCATAGAAATAGTAGATAGACTAGATCTCATCTAGAGATCTAGATGAGTAGATCTCTGACCTAGTAAGCAAATCCACGAACAGAAATAGTAGAAATTGATAAGAAATAGTAGATAGACTAGCTAGAATCAAACTTTCTTGTATTCTAATTGATTTTATTGTATAAGATATTATTGTCTATTAAATAGACAATAATATCGGCCACTGCGCGTCTTTTCTAAAATGACGTCTTGCATATGAATCTTGCTTACTAGATTCATAGCTGAAAATTTTTTATTTTTTTTTCTAATGACTTTAAAAGTCATTTATTAAACGGAGTCATATGCAAGACGTCATTTTAGAAAAGACGCGCAGTGGCCGATATTATTGTCTATTTCTACCGATATTATATTCTTGCATATGACTCATAGAAATAGTAGATAGACTAGCTAGAATCAAACTTTCACTGCTGAATCTATTAAAGGTTTTATTGATTCTAGCTAGTCTATCTACTATTGATTCTAGCTGGTCTAGAATCAATAGTAAGGTTTTAAAATCAATTAGAATACAAGAAAGTTTAATAAAACTCATAGAAATAAAATTTTATAAAACTTTGATTCTGGACATTTTCCTCTAGGCCTCTAGGTGGACGATATTCAAATAGATTTAATAGATTCAGCAGTGAAAGTTTGATTCTAGATTCAAATAGATTTCTAAAATGACGTCTTGCATATGACTCATAGAAATAGTAGATAGACTAGCTAGAATCAAACTTTCACTGCTGAATCTATTAAAAGTTTTAATAGATTCTAAAATGACGTCTTGCATATGACTCATAGAAAACTTATTATCTCTATCTATTCTATTCTATCTATCTACTCTAAGTATTCTTAGAAACTTATCAAACTTTCACTGCTGAATCTATTAAAAGTTTTGAATCTTTAAGAATTAAAAGTTTTGAATCTATTAAAACTTTTAATAGATTCAGCAGTGAAAGTTTGATTCTAGCTAGTCTATCTACTATTTCTATGAGTCATATGCAAGACGTCATTTTAGAAAAGACGCACAGTGGCCGATATTATTGTCTATTTCTACCGATATTATATTCTTGCATATGACTCATAGAAATAGTACTACAATATTTTACTACAAAGACTCATAGAAATAGTAGATAGACTAGCTAGAATCAAACTTTCACTGTTTCTAGTGAAGGCTTGCGGCCTTGTGCAAAATATTTTCCTCTAGGCCTCTAGGTGGCCGATATTCAAATAGATTTAATAGATTCAGCAGTGAAAGTTTGATTCTAGCTAGTCTATCTACTATTTCTATGAGTCATATGCAAGTCCTTGTGCAAAATATTTTGATTCTAGCTAGTCTATCTACTATTTCTATGAGTTTTATTTGTCTATTCTAGCTAGTCTATCTACTATTTATGTTATGAATGAAATGAAAGGTCTTGCATACAAGAGTAGATTGATTTATTAAACGGAGTAGAAATAGAAATAGACAATAATATCGGCCACTGCGCGTCTTTTCTAAATTGACGTCTTGCATATGACTCATAGAAATAGTAGATAGACTAGCTAGAATAGACAAATAAAACTCATAGAAATAGTAGATAGACTAGCTAGAATCAAACTATCTACTATTCCGATATACAAGATATTATTGTCTATTAAATAGACAATAATATCGGCCACTGCGCGTCTTTTCTAAAATGACGTCTTGCATATGACTCATAGAAATAGTAGATAGACTAGCTAGAATCAAACTTTCTTGTATTCTAGTTGATTTTAAAAACTTACTATTGATTCTAGACCAGTTAGAATCAATAGTAGATAGACTAGCTAGAATCAATAAAACTTTTAATAGATTCAGCAGTGAAAGTTTGATTCTATTTCTATGAGTCATACGCATATTCTCATATGCAAGTCCTTGTGCAAAATATTTTGATTCTAGCTAGTCTATCTACTATTTCTATGAGTCATATGCAAGACGTCATTTTAGAAAAGACTTTTTCACTATTCAATAAATAGATTCAAATCTATTTGAATCTAGAATCAAACTTTCTGTTTGATTCTAATAGAATCAATAGAATAGCACTAGTTCGTATGTGACGTCTTGCATATGGTTCTAGAATTCTAATCTATTGATTCTAGACCAGCTAGAATCAATAGTAGATAGACTAGCAGGAATCAATAAAACTTTTAATAGATTCAGCAGTGAAAGTTTGATTCTATTTCTATGAGTCATACGCATATTCTCATATGCAAGTCCATAACTCTGACCTAGTAAGCAAATCCACGAACACCGCCCCGTTTAATAAAACTTCAATAAAACTTTTAATAGATTCAGCAGTGAAAGTTTGATTCTAGCTAGTCTATCTACTATTTCTATGAGTCATATGCAAGACAATAATATCGTAGAAATAGACAATAATATCGGCCACTGCGCGTCTTTTCTAAAATGACGTCTTGCATATGACTCATAGAAATAGTAGATAGACTAGATCTCATCTAGAGATCTAGATGAGTAGATCTCTGACCTAGTAAGCAAATCCACGAACAGAAATAGTAGAAATTGATAAGAAATAGTAGATAGACTAGCTAGAATCAAACTTTCTTGTATTCTAATTGATTTTATTGTATAAGATATTATTGTCTATTAAATAGACAATAATATCGGCCACTGCGCGTCTTTTCTAAAATGACGTCTTGCAGATGAATCTTGCTTACTAGATTCATAGCTGAAAATTTTTTATTTTTTTTTTCTAATGACTTTAAAAGTCATTTATTAAACGGAGTCATATGCAAGACGTCATTTTAGAAAAGACACGCAGTGGCCGATATTATTGTCTATTTCTACCGATATTATATTCTTGCATATGACTCATAGAAATAGTAGATAGACTAGCTTGAATCAAACTTTCACTGCTGAATCTATTAAAAGTTTTATTGATTCTAGCTAGTCTATCTACTATTGATTCTAGCTGGTCTAGAATCAATAGTAAGGTTTTAAAATCAATTAGAATACAAGAAAGTTTAATAAAACTCATAGAAATAAAATTTTATAAAACTTTGATTCTGGACATTTTCCTCTAGGCCTCTAGGTGGACGATATTCAAATAGATTTAATAGATTCAGCAGTGAAAGTTTGATTCTAGATTCAAATTTCATCAGTTGACAAACATGACGTCAGTCGACAAACAATTTCATGACGCATACAGCTCAATCCTTACAATTACGTCAGTCGACACACCTGAAGTCACTCGACAGACACACAGACAACTTATTTTTATATATATAGATATATAGCTGTTTGGGGGGGGGGGGGCTTGGGGGGCATCGTGCCCCCAAGCCCCCCGCGCGCAAAAGTCGTTACACGCCATATTAGTTACCTGCCATTGTAGTTGTGTCCCTGTGTCCCACCTGTGAATTGAGATAGATATAAATATATATATTTTTTGAACTACATAAAACTTGCGAATATACAACATTCTTCGCTCTCCAATTTAACTACGTAAAACTTAAGAATATACAACATTCTTCCATGTCCTATTGTTTGTGCATATAAATAGATTGTTAGGTTTACCTAACTCTTGAACATGCAACATAAAATTGTCCATGGGAAAAGCAATCCGTATTCAGATCTATACCTGATTATTCTAATGATTGCCCTTTAGCTTTGTTGATGCTGATTGCTAATCAAACATTCCCTGTGTCCCCGTCGTCATTTATATATCCCCCTGTGCCCCCTGGCACCCCCCTTGTAGTTGTGTCCTGGTCGTCATTTATATTCCCAGTATTCCGGTCGTCATTTGTGTCCCGGTGTCCCAGTCTGTACTTTCTCTTTGAGTGTCGAGGTCGTCATTTATATTCCCTGTGTCCCAGCATCCCGGTCGTCATTTGTTTCCCGGTGTCCCGGTCTGTAATTTCTCTTCGAACATTCCCTGTGTCCCGGTCGTCATTTATATATCTTCCCTGTACCCCCGTCGTCCACTTTGTAGTTGTGTCACTGTGTCCCGGTCGTCATTTATATTCCCTGTGTCCCGGTGTCCCAGTCTGTAATTTCTCTTTGAGGTTCCCGGTCGTCATTTATATTCCCTGTATCCCCGTGTCCCGGTCGTCATTTGTGTCCCGGTCTGTAATTTCATCAGTTGACAAACATGACGTCAGTCGACAAACAATTTCATGACGCATACAGCTCAATCCTTACAATGACGTCAGTCGACACACCTGAAGTCACTTGACAGACACACAGACAACTTATTTTTATATATATAGATATATAGTTGTTGGGGGGGGGGGCATCTCGCCCCCAAGCCCCCCGCGCGCGTAAGTCGTTACACGCCATATTTGTTACCTGCCATTGTAGTTGTGTCCCTGTATCCCACCTGTGAATTGAGATAGATATAAATATATATATTTTTTGAACTACATAAAACTTGCGAATATACAACATTCTTCGCTGTCCAATTTAACTACGTAAAACTTAAGAATATACAACATTCTTCCATGTCCTATTGTTTGTGCATATAAATAGATTGTTAGGTTTACCTAACTCTTGAACATGCAACATAAAATTGTCCATGGGAAAAGCAATCCGTATTCAGATCTATACCTGATTATTCTAATGATTGCCCTTTAGCTTTGTTGATGCTGATTGCTAATCAAACATTCCCTGTGTCCCCGTCGTCATTTATATATCCTGAAAATTACTTGAAAATTTTCCTCATGACTGACGTCATGTTTGTCAACTGATGAAATTACAGACCGGGACACAAATGACGACCGGGACACGGGGATACAGGGAATATAAATGACGACCGGAAACCTCAAAGAGAAATTACAGACTGGGACACCGGGACAAAGGGAATATAAATGACGACCGGGACACAGTGACACAATTAAAAGGGGACGACGGGGGTACAGGGAAGATATATAAATGACGACCGGGACACAGGGATTGTTCGAAGATAAATTACAGACCGGGACACCGGGAAACAAATGACGACCGGGATGCTGGGACACAGGGAATATAAATGACGACCTCGACACTCAAAGAGAAAGTACAGACTGGGACACCGGGACACAAATGACGACCGGAATACTGGGAATATAAATGACGACCAGGACACAGGGACACAACTACAAGGGGGGTGCCAGGGGGCACAGGGGGATATATAAATGACGACGGGGACACAGGGAATGTTTGATTAGCAATCAGCATCAACAAAGCTAAAGGGCAATCATTAGAATAATCAGGTATAGATCTGAATACGGATTGCTTTTCCCATGGACAATTTTATGTTGCATGTTCAAGAGTTAGGTAAACCTAACAATCTATTTATATGCACAAACAATAGGACATGGAAGAATGTTGTATATTCTTAAGTTTTACGTAGTTAAATTGGACAGCGAAGAATGTTGTATATTCGCAAGTTTTATGTAGTTCAAAAAATATATATATATTTATATCTGTCTCAATTCACAGGTGGGACACAGGGACACAACTACAATGGCATGTATCTAATATGGCGTGTAACGACTTACGCGCGCGGGGGGCTTGGGGGCGCGATGTCCCCCAAGCCCCCCCCCAACAGCTATATATCTATATATATAAAAATAAGTTGTCTGTGTGTCTGTCGAGTGACTTCAGGTGTGTCGACTGACGTCATTGTAAAGATTGAGCTGTATGCGTCATGAAATTGTTTGTCGACTGACGTCATGTTTGTCAACTGATGAAATTACAGACCGGGACACAAATGACGACCGGGACACGGGGATACAGGGAATATAAATGACGACCGGGAACCTCAAAGAGAAATTACAGACTGGGACACCGGGACACACGGAATATAAATGACGACCGGGACACAGTGACACAACTACAAAGGGGACGACGGGGGTACAGGGAAGATATATAAATGACGACCGGGACACAGGGATTGTTCGAAGAGAAATTACAGACCGGGACACCGGGAAACAAATGACGACCGGGATGCTGGGACACAGGGAATATAAATGACGACCTCGACACTCAAAGAGAAAGTACAGACTGGGACACCGGGACACAAATGACGACCGGAATACTGGGAATATAAATGACGACCAGGACACAGGGACACAACTACAAGGGGGGTGCCAGGGGGCACGGGGGGATATATAAATGACGACGGGGACACAGGGAATGTTTGATTAGCAATCAGCATCAACAAAGCTAAAGGGCAATCATTAGAATAATCAGGTATAGATCTGAATACGGATTGCTTTTCCCATGGACAATTTTATGTTGCATGTTCAAGAGTTAGGTAAACCTAACAATCTATTTATATGCACAAACAATAGGACATGGAAGAATGTTGTATATTCTTAAGTTTTACGTAGTTAAATTGGACAGCGAAGAATGTTGTATATTCGCAAGTTTTATGTAGTTCAAAAAATATATATATTTATATCTATCTCAATTCACAGGTGGGACACAGGGACACAACTACAATGGCAGGTAACTAATATGGCGTGTAACGACTTACGCGCGCGGGGGGCTTGGGGGCGCGATGCCCCCCCAAGCCCCCCCCCCCCCAACAGCTATATATCTATATATATAAAAATAAGTTGTCTGTGTGTCTGTCAAGTGACATCAGGTGTGTCGACTGACGTCATTGTAAGGATTGAGCTGTATGCGTCATGAAATTGTTTGTCGACTGACGTCATGTTTGTCAACTGATGAAATTACAGACCGGGACACAAATGACGACCGGGACACGGGGATACAGGGAATATAAATGACGACCGGGAACCTCAAAGAGAAATTACAGACTGGGACACCGGGACACACGGAATATAAATGACGACCGGGACACAGTGACACAACTACAAAGGGGACGAAGATATATAAATGACGACCGGGACACAGGGATTGTTCGAAGAGAAATTACAGACCGGGACACCGGGAAACAAATGACGACCGGGATGCTGGGACACAGGGAATATAAATGACGACCTCGACACTCAAAGAGAAAGTACAGACTGGGACACCGGGACACATCTGACGACCGAAATACTGGGAATATAAATGACGACCAGGACACAGGGACACAACTACAAGGGGGGTGCCAGGGGGCACAGGGGGATATATAAATGACGACGGGGACACAGGGAATGTTTGATTAGCAATCAGCATCAACAAAGCTAAAGGGCAACCATTAGAATAATCAGGTATAGATCTGAATACGGATTGCTTTTCCCATGGACAATTTTATGTTGCATGTTCAAGAGTTAGGTAAACCTAACAATCTATTTATATGCACAAACAATAGGACATTGAAGAATGTTGTATATTCTTAAGTTTTACGTAGTTAAATTCGACAGCGAAGAATGTTGTATATTCGCAAGTTTTATGTAGTTCAAAAAATATATATATTTATATCTATCTCAATTCACAGGTGGGACACAGGGACAAAACTACAATGGCAGGTAACTAATATGGCGTGTAACGACTTACGCGTGCGGGGGGCTTGGGGGCGCTATGCCCCCCCAAGCCCCCCCCCCCCCAACAGCTATATATCTATATATATAAAAATAAGTTGCCTGTGTGTCTGTCGAGTGACTTCAGGTGTGTCGACTGACGTCATTGTAAGGATTGAGCTGTATGCGTCATGAAATTGTTTGTTGACTGACGTCATGTTTGTCAACTGATGAAATTACAGACCGGGACACAAATGACGACCGGGACACGGGGATACAGGGAATATAAATGACGACCGGGAATCTCAAAGAGAAATTACAGACTGGGACACCGGGACACAGGGAATATAAATGACGACCGGGACACAGTGACACAACTACAAAGGGGACGACGGGGGTACAGGGAAGATATATAAATGACGACCGGGACACAGGGATTGTTCGAAGAGAAATTACAGACCGGGGCACCGGGAAACAAATGACGACCGGGATGCTGGGACACAGGGAATATAAATGACGACCTCGACACTCAAAGAGAAAGTACAGACTGGGACACCGGGACACAAATGACGACCGGAATACTGGGAATATAAATGACGACCAGGACACAAGGACACAACTACAAGGGGGGTGCCAGGGGGCACAGGGGGATATATAAATGACGACGGGGACACAGGGAATGTTTGATTAGCAATCAGCATCAACAAAGCTAAAGGGCAATCATTAGAATAATCAGGTATAGATCTGAATACGGATTGCTTTTCCCATGGACAATTTTATGTTGCATATTCAAGAGTTAGGTAAACCTAATAATCTATTTATATGCACAAACAATAGGACATGGAAGAATGTTGTATATTCTTAAGTTTTATGTAGTTAAATTGGACAGCGAAGAATGTTGTATATTCGCAAGTTTTATGTAGTTCAAAAAATATATATATTTTTATCTATCTCAATTCACAGGTGGGACACAGGGACACAACTACAATGGCAGGTAACTAATATGGCGTGTAACGACTTACGAGCGCGGGGGGCTAGGGGGCGCGATGCCCCCCAAGCCCCCCCAACAGCTATATATCTATATAAAAAAAAATATGTTGTCTGTGTGTCTGTCGAGTGACTTCAGGTGTGTCGACTGACGTCATTGTAAGGATTGAGCTGTATGCGTCATGAAATTGTTTGTCGACTGACGTCATGTTTGTCAACTGATGAAATTACAGACCGGGACACAAATGACGACCGGACACGGGGATACAGGGAATATAAATGACGACCGGGAACCTCAAAGAGAAATTACAGACTAGGACACCGGGACACAGGGAATATAAATGACGACCGGGACACAGTGACACAACTACAAAGGGGACGACGGGGGTACAGGGAAGATATATAAATGACGACCGGGACACAGGGATTGTTCGAAGAGAAATTACAGACCGGGACACCGGGAAACAAATGACGACCGGGATGCTGGGACACAGGGAATATAAATGACGACCTCGACACTCAAAGAGAAAGTACAGACTGGGACAACGGGACACAAATGACGACCGGAATACTGGGAATATAAATGACGACCAGGACACGGGGACACAACTACAAGGGGGGTGCCAGGGGGCACAGGGGGATATGTAAATGACGACGGCGACACAGGGAATGTTTGATTAGCAATCAGCATCATCAAAGCTAAAGGGCAATCATTAGAATAATCAGGTATAGATCTGAATACGGATTGCTTTTCCCATGGACAATTTTATGTTGCATGTTCAAGAGTTAGGTAAAACTAACAATCTATTTATATGCACAAACAATAGGACATGGAAGAATGTTATATATTCTTAAGTTTTACGTAGTTAAATTGGACAGCGAAGAATGCTGTATATTCGCAAGTTTTATGTAGTTCAAAAAATATATATATTTATATCTATCTCAATTCACAGGTGGGACACAGGGACACAACTACAATGGCAGGTAACTAATATGGTGTGTAACGACTTACGCGCCCGGGGGGCTTTTGGGCGCGATGCCCCCCCAAGCCCCCCCCCCCCCCCAACAGCTATATATCTATATATATATAAATAAGTTGTCTGTGTGTCTGTCGAGTGACTTCAGGTGTGTCGACTGACGTCATTGTAAGGATTGAGCTGTATGCGTCATGAAATTGTTTGTCGACTGACGTCATGTTTGTCAACTGATGAAATTACAGACCGGGACACAAATGACGACCGGGACACGGGGATGCAGGGAATATAAATGACGACCGGGAACCTCAAAGAGAAATTACAGACTGGGACACCGGGACACAGGGAATATAAATGACGACCGGGACACAGTGACACAACTACAAAGGGGACGACGGGGGTACAGGGAAGATATATAAATGACTACCGGGACACAGGGATTGTTCGAAGAGAAATTACAGACTGGGACACCGGGAAACAAATGACGACCGGAATACTGGGAATATAAATGACGACCAGGACACAGGGACACAACTACAAGGGGGGTGCCAGGGGGCACGGGGGGATATATAAATGACGACGGGGACACAGGGAATGTTTGATTAGCAATCAGCTTCAACAAAGCTAAAGGGCAATCATTAGAATAATCAGGTATAGATCTGAATACGGATTGCTTTTCCCATGGACAATTTTATGTTGCATGTTCAAGAGTTAGATAAACCTAACAATCTATTTATATGCAAAAACAATAGGACATGGAAGAATGTTGTATATTCTTAAGTTTTACGTAGTTAAATTGGACAGCGAAGAATGTTGTATATTCGCAAGTTTTATGTAGTTCAAAAAATATATATATTTATATCTATCTCAATTCACAGGTGGGACACAGGGACACAACTACAATGGCAGGTAACTAATATGGCGTGTAACGACTTACGCGGGCGGGGGGCTTGGGGGCGCGATGCCCCCCCCCCCCATAATCAGGTATAGATCTGAATACGGATTGCTTTTCCCATGGACAATTTTATGTTGCATGTTCAAGAGTTAGGTAAACCTAACAATCTATTTATATGCACAAAAAATAGGACATGGAAGAATGTTGTATATTCTTAAGTTTTACGTAGTTAAATTGGACAGCGAAGAATGTTGTATATTCGCATCCTGGTCGCTTTCTCTTTGAGTGTCCCTTTCGTCATTTTTATTCCCTATGTCCCGGTGTCCCGGTCGTCATTTGTGTCCCGATGTCGAGGTCTGTAATTTCGTCAGTCGTCAAGACATGACGTAAGTCAACACACAATCATGACGTTAATCGACAGACACACATACAACTTATTTTTATATATATCTACTAGCTGTTGGAATTTGCTGTCTACCAGCAAAT
Source organism: Artemia franciscana (assembly GCF_032884065.1). Classification (NCBI taxonomy): domain Eukaryota; kingdom Metazoa; phylum Arthropoda; class Branchiopoda; order Anostraca; family Artemiidae; genus Artemia; species Artemia franciscana. Next base: position 52,035 of record NW_027062755.1, on the reverse strand, counting down.
TTTAGTACTTTTATATATCTACTAGCAAATCTTACTAGCAAATTTTCTACTAGCAAATTTTATAGATCTACAAACAAATTTTCAATTCGTATTCAGATCTATACCTCATTATTTTAACGATGTGTCCCTTTGTCCCGGTCGTTATTTATAGTCCCTGTGTCTCGGTTGTCATTTATATTCCCTGTGTCCCAGCGTCCCGGTCGTCATTTGTGTCCCGGTGTCCCGGTCTGTAATTTCTCTTCGAACAATCCCTGTGTCCCGGTCGTCATTTATATATCTTCCCTGTACCCCCGTCGTCCCCTTTGTAGTTGTGTCACTGTGTCCCGGTCGTCATTTATATTCCCTGTGTCCCGGTGTCCCCGTCTGTAATTTCTCTTTGAGGTTCCCGGTCGTCATTTATATTCCCTGTATCCTCGTGTCCCGGTCGTCATTTGTGTCCCGGTCTGTAATTTCATCAGTTGACAAACATGACGTCAGTCGACACACAATTTCATGACGCATACAGCTCAATCCTTACAATGACGTCAGTCGACACACCTGGCGTCACTCGACAGACACACAGACAACTTATTTTTATATATATAGATATATAGCTATTGGGGGGGGGCTCGGGGGGGCATCGTGCCCCCAAGCCCCCCGCGCGCGTAAGTCGTTACACGCCATATTAGTTACCTGCCATTGTAGTTGTGTCCCTGTGTCCCACCTGTGAATTGAGATAGATATAAATATATATATTTTTTGAACTACATAAAACTTGCGAATATACAACATTCTTCGCTGTCCAATTTAACTACGTAAAACTTAAGAATATACAACATTCTTCCATGTCCCATTGTTTGTGCATATAAATAGATTGTTAGGTTTACCGACTCTTGAACATGCAACATAAAATTGTCCATGGGAAAAGCAATCCGTATTCAGATCTATACCTGATTATTCTAATGATTGCCCTTTAACTTTGTTGATGCTGATTGCTAATCAAACATTCCCTGTGTCCCCGTCGTCATTTATATATCCCCCTGTGCCCCCCGGCACCCCCCTTGTAGTTGTGTCCCTGTGTCCTGGTCGTCATTTATATTCCAAGTATTCCGGTCGTCATTTGTGTCCCGGTGTCCCAGTCTGTACTTTCTCTTTGAGTGTCGAGGTCGTCATTTATATTCCCTGTGTCCCGGTGTCCCGGTCATCATTTTCGTCCCGGTTGTCATTTGTGTCCCGGTGCTTTGTTGATGGTGATTGCTAATCGAACATTCCTTGTCTCCTCGTCGCTTTCTCTTTTAGTGTCCCTTTCGTCATTTTTATTCCCTATGTCCCGGTGTCCCGGTCGTCATTTGTGCCCCGATGTCGAGGTCTGTAATTTCGTCAGTCGTCAAGACATGACGTAAGTCAACACACAATCATGACGTTAATCGACAGACACACATACAACTTATTTTTAAATTTCTCTTTGAGGTTCCCGGTCGTCATTTATATTCCCTGTATCCCCGTGTCCCGGTCTTCATTTGTGTCCCGGTCTGTAATTTCATCAGTTGACAAACATGACGTCAGTCGACACACAATTTCATGACGCATACAGCTCAATCCTTACAATGACGTCAGTCGACACACCTGACGTCACTCGACAGACACACAGACAACTTATTTTTATATATATAGATATATAGCTGTTGGGGGGGGAAGCTTGGGGGGGCATCGCGCCCCCAAGCCCCCCGAGCGCGTAAGTCGTTACACACCATATTAGTTACCTACCATTGTAGTTGTGTCCCTGTGTCCCACCTGTGAATTGAGATAGATATAAATATATATATTTTTTGAACTACATAAAACTTGCGAATATATAACATTCTTCACTGTCCAATTTAACTACGTAAAACTTAAGAATATACAACATTCTTCCATGTCCCATTGTTTGTGCATATAAATAGATTGTTAGGTTTACCGACTCTTGAACATACAACATAAAATTGTCCATGGGAAAAGCAATCCGTATTCAGATCTATACCTGATTATTCTAATGATTGCCCTTTAACTTTGTTGATGCTGATTGCTAATCAAACATTCCCTGTGTCCCCGTCGTCATTTATATATCCCCCTGTTCTCCCCGGCACCCCCCTTGTAGTTGTGTCCTTGTGTCCTGGTCGTCATTTATATTCCCAGTATTCCGGTCGTCATTTGTGTCCCGGTGTCCCAGTCTGTACTTTCTCTTTGAGTGTCGAGGTCGTCATTTATATTCCCTGTGTCCCGGTGTCCCGGTCATCATTTTCGTCCCGGTTGTCATTTCTGTCCCGGTGCTTTGTTGATGGTGATTGCTAATCGAACATTCCTTGTCTCCTGGTCGCTTTCTCTTTGAGTGTCCCTTTCGTCATTTTTATTCCCTATGTCCCGGTGTCCCGGTCGTCATTTGTGTCCCGAGGTCGAGGTCTATAATTTCGTCAGTCGTCAAGACATGACGTAAGTCAACACACAATCATGACGTTAATCGACAGACACACATACAACTTATTTTTATATATATATACTAGCTGTTGGAATTTGCTGTCTACCAGCAAATTTTAGTACTTTTATATATCTACTAGCAAATCTTACAAGCAAATTTTCTACTAGCAAATTTTATAGATCTACAAACAAATTTTCAATTCGTATTCAGATCTATACCTCATTATTTTAACGATGTGTCCCTTTGTCCCGGTCGTTATTTATAGTCCCTGTGTCTCGGTCGTCATTTATATTCCGTGTGTCCCAGCGTCCCGGTCGTCATTTGTGTCCCGGTGTCCCGGTCTGTAATTTCTCTTTGAACAATCCCTGTGTCCCGGTCGTCATTTATATATCTTCCCTGTACCCCCGTCGTCCCCTTTGTAGTTGTGTCACTGTGTCCCGGTCGTCATTTATATTCCCTGCGTCCCGGTGTCCCAGTCTGTAATTTCTCTTTGAGGTTCCCGGTCGTCATTTATATTCCCTGTATCCCCGTGTCCCGGTCGTCATTTGTGTCCCGGTCTGTAATTTCATCAGTTGACAAACATGACGTCAGTCGACACACAATTTCATGACGCATACAGCTCAATCCTTACCTTGACGTCAGTCGACACACCTGACGTCACTCGAAAGACACACATACAACTTTTTTTTATATATATAGATATATAGCTGTTGGGGGGGGAGGGGTTCGGGGGGGCATCGCGCCCCCAAGCCCCCCGCGCGCGTAAGTCTTTACACGCCATATTAGTTACCTGCCATTGTAGTTGTGTCCCTGCGTCCCACCTGTGAATTGAGATAGATATAAATATATATATTTTTTGAACTACATAAAACTTGCGAATATACAACATTCTTCGCTGTCCAATTTAACTACGTAAAACTTAAGAATATACAACATTCTTCCATGTCCCATTGTTTGTGCATATAAATAGATTGTTAGGTTTACCGACTCTTGAACATGCAACATAAAATTGTCCATGGGAAAAGCAATCCGTATTAAGATCTATACCTGATTATTCTAATGATTGCCCTTTAACTTTGTTGATGCTGATTGCTAATCAAACATTCCCTGTGTCCCCGTCGTCATTTATATATCCCCCTGTGCCCCCCGGCACCCCCCTTGTAGTTGTGTCCCTGTGTCCTGGTCTTCATTTATATTCCCAGTATTCCGGTCGTCATTTGTGTCTCGGTGTCCCAGTCTGTACTTTCTCTTTGAGTGTCGAGGTCGTCATTTATATTCCCTGTTTCCCGGTGTCCCGGTCATCATTTTCGTCCCGGTTGTCATTTGTGTCCCGGTGCTTTGTTGATGGTGATTGCTAATCGAACATTCCTTGTCTCCTGGTCGCTTTCTCTTTGAGTGTCCCTTTTGTCATTTTTATTCCCTATGTCCCGGTGTCCCGGTCGTCATTTGTGTCCCGATGTCGAGGTCTGTAATTTCGTCAGTCGTCAAGACATGACGTAAGTCAACACACAATCATGACGTTAATCGACAGACACACATACAACTTATTTTTATATATATCTACTAGCTGTTGGAATTTGCTGTCTATCAGCAAATTTTAGTACTTTTATATATCTACTAGCAAATCTTACTAGAAAATTTTCTACTAGCAAATAATATAGATCTACAAACAAATTTTCAATTCGTATTCAGATCTATACCTCATTATTTTAACGATGTGTCCCTTTGTCCCGATCGTTATTTATAGTCCCTGTGTCTCGGTCGTCATTTATATTCCCTGTGTCCCAGCGTCCCGGTCGTCATTTGTGTCCCGGTGTCCCAGTCTGTAATGAACAATCCCTGTGTCCCGGTCGTCATTTATTTATCTTCCCTGTACCCCCGTCGTCCCCTTTGTAGTTGTGTCACTGTGTCCCGGTCGTCATTTATATTCCCTGCGTCCCGGTGTCCCAGTCTGTAATTTCTCTTTGAGGTTCCCGGTCGTCATTTATATTCCCTGTATCCCCGTGTCCCGGTCGTCATTTGTGTCCCGGTCTGTAATTTCATCAGTTGACAAACATGACGTCAGTCGACACACAATTTCATGACGCATACAGCTCAATCCTTACCTTGACGGCAGTCGACACACCTGACGTCACTCGACAGACACACATACAACTTTTTTTTATATATTTAGATATATAGCTGTTGGGGGGGGGAGGGGTTCGGGGGGGCATCGCGCCCCCAAGCCCCCCGCGCGCGTAAGTCTTTACACGCCATATTAGTTACCTGCCATTGTAGTTGTGTCCCTGCGTCCCACCTGTGAATTGAGATAGATATAAATATATATATTTTTTGAACTACATAAAACTTGCGAATATACAACATTCTTCGCTGTCCAATTTAACTACGTAAAACTTAAGAATATACAACATTCTTCCATGTCCCATTGTTTGTGCATATAAATAGATTGTTAGGTTTACCGACTCTTGAACATGCAACATAAAATTGTCCATGGGAAAAGCAATCCGTATTAAGATCTATACCTGATTATTCTAATGATTGCCCTTTAACTTTGTTGATGCTGATTGCTAATCAAACATTCCCTGTGTCCCTGTCGTCATTTATATATCCCCCTGTGCCCCCCGGCACCCCCCTTGTAGTTGTGTCCCTGTGTCCTGGTCTTCATTTATATTCCCAGTATTCCGGTCGTCATTTGTGTCTCGGTGTCCCAGTCTGTACTTTCTCTTTGAGTGTCGAGGTCGTCATTTATATTCCCTGTTTCCCGGTGTCCCGGTCATCATTTTCGTCCCGGTTGTCATTTGTGTCCCGGTGCTTTGTTGATGGTGATTGCTAATCGAACATTCCTTGTCTCCTGGTCGCTTTCTCTTTGAGTGTCCCTTTTGTCATTTTTATTCCCTATGTCCCGTGTCCCGGTCGTCATTTGTGTCCCGATGTCGAGGTCTGTAATTTCGTCAGTCGTCAAGACATGACGTAAGTCAACACACAATCATGACGTTAATCGACAGACACACATACAACTTATTTTTATATATATCTACTAGCTGTTGGAATTTGCTGTCTACCAGCAAATTTTAGTACTTTTATATATCTACTAGCAAATCTTACTAGAAAATTTTCTACTAGCAAATAATATAGATCTACAAACAAATTTTCAATTCGTATTCAGATCTATACCTCATTATTTTAACGATGTGTCCCTTTGTCCCGGTCGTTATTTATAGTCCCTGTGTCTCGGTCGTCATTTATATTCCCTGTGTCCCAGCGTCCCGGTCGTCATTTGTGTCCCGGTGTCCCGGTCTGTAATTTCTCTTCGAACAATCCCTGTGTCCCGGTCGTCATTTATTTATCTTCCCTGTACCCCGGTCGTCCCCTTTGTAGTTGTGTCACTGTGTCCCGGTCGTCATTTATATTCCCTGTGTCCCGGTGTCCCAGTCTGTAATTTCTCTTTGAGGTTCCCGGTCGTCATTTATATTCCCTGTATCCCCGTGTCCCGGTCGTCATTTGTGTCCCGGTCTGTAATTTCATCAGTTGACAAACATGACGTCAGTCAACACACAATTTCATGACGCATACAGCTCAATCCTTACAATGACGTCAGTCGACACACCTGACGTCACTCGACAGACACACAGACAACTTATTTTTATATATATATAGATATATAGCTGTTGGGGGGAGGGGAGGGCTCGGGGGGGGCATCGCGCCCCCAAGCCCCCCGCTCGCGTAAGTCGTTACACGCCATATTAGTTACCTGCCATTGTAGTTGTGTCCCTGTGTCCCACCTGTGAATTGAGATAGATATAAATATATATATTTTTTGAACTACATAAAACTTGTGAATATACAACATTCTTCGCTGTCCAATTTAACTACGTAAAACTTAAGAATATACAACATTCTTCCATGTCCCATTGTTTGTGCATATAAATAGATTGTTAGGTTTACCGACTCTTGAACATGCAACATAAAATTGTCCATGGGAAAAGCAATCCGTATTCAGATCTATACCTGATTATTCTAATGATTGCCCTTTAACTTTGTAGATTCTGATTGCTAATCAAACATTCCCTGTGTCCTCGTCGTCATTTATATATCCCCCTGTGCCCCCCGGCATCGCCCTTGTAGTTGTGTCCCTGTGTCCTGGTCGTCATTTATATTCCCAGTATTTCGGTCGTCATTTGTGTCCCGGTGTCCCAGTCTGTATTTTCTCTTTGAGTGTCGAGGTCGTCATTTATACTCCCTGTGTCCCGGTGTCCCGGTCATCATTTTCGTCCCGGTTGCCATTTGTGTCCCGGTGCTTTGTTGATGGTGATTGCTAATTGAACATTCCTTGTGTCCTGCTCGCTTTCTCTTTGAGTGTCCCTTTCGTCATTTTTATTCCCTATGTCCCGGTGTCCCGGTCGTCATTTGTGTCCCGATATCGAGGTCTGTAATTTCGTCAGTCGTCAAGACATGACGTAAGTCAACACACAATCATGACGTTAATCGACAGACACACATACAACTTATTTTTATATACATATCTACTAGCTGTTGGAATTTGCTGTCTACCAGCAAATTTTAGTACTTTTATATATCTACTAGCAAATCTTACTAGCAAATTTTCTACTAGCAAATTTTATAGATCTACAAACAAATTTTCAATTCGTATTCAGATCTATACCTCATTATTTTAACGATGTTTCCCTGTGTCTCGGTCGTTATTTATATTCCCTGTGTCCCAGCGTCCCGGTCGTCATTTGTGTCCCGGTGTCCCGGTCTGTAATTTCTCTTCGAACAATCCCTGTGTCCCGGTCGTCATTTATATATCTTCCCTGTACCCCCGTCGTCCCCTTTGTAGTTGTGTCACTGTGTTCCGGTCGTCATTTATATTCCCTGTGTCCCGGTGTCCCAGTCTGTAATTTCTCTTTGAGGTTCCCGGTCGTCATTTATATTCCCTGTATCCCCGTGTCCCGGTCGTCATTTGTGTCCCAGTCTGTAATTTCATCAGTTGACAAACATGACGTCAGTCGACACACAATTTCATGACGCATACAGCTCAATCCTTACAATGACGTCAGTCGACACACCTGACGTCACTCGACAGACACACAGAAAAACTTATTTTTATATATATAGATATATAGCTGTTGGGGGGGGGGGCTCGGGGGGGGGGGGGGCATCGCGCCCCCAAGCCCCCCGCGCGCGTAAGTCGTTACACGCCATATTAGTTACCTGCCATTGTAGTTGTGTCCCTGTGTCCCACCTGTGAATTGAGATAGATATAAATATATATATTTTTTGAACTACATAAAACTTGCGAATATACAACATTCTTCGCTGTCCAATTTAACTACGTAAACATTAAGAATATACAACATTCTTCCATGTCCCATTGTTTGTGCATATAAATAGATTGTTAGGTTTACCGTCTCTTGAACATGCAACATAAAATTGTCCATGGGAAAAGCAATCCGTATTCAGATCTATACCTGATTATTCTAATGATTGCCCTTTAACTTTGTTGATGCTGATTGCTAATCAAACATTCCCTGTGTCCCCGTCGTCATTTATATATCCCCCTGTGCCCCCCGGCACCCCCCCTTGTAGTTGTGTCCCTGTGTCCTGGTCGTCATTTATATTCCCAGTATTCCGGTCGTCATCTGTGTCCCGGTGTCCCAGTCTGTACTTTCTCTTTGAGTGTCGAGGTCGTCATTTATATTCCCTGTGTCCCGGTGTCCCGGTCATCATTTTCGTCCCGGTTGTCATTTGTGTCCCGGTGCTTTGTTGATGGTGATTGCTAATCGAACATTCCTTGTCTCCTGGTCGCTTTCTCTTTGAGTGTCCCTTTCGTCATTTTTATTCCCTATGTCCCGGTGTCCCAGTCGTCATTTGTGTCCCGATGTCGAGGTCTGTAATTTCGTCAGTCGTCAAGACATGACGTAAGTCAACACACAATCATGACGTTAATCGACAGACACACATACAACTTATTTTTATATATATCTACTAGCTGTTGGAATTTGCTGTCTAACAGCAAATTTTAGTACTTTTATATATCTACTAGCAAATCTTACTAGTAAATTTTCTACTAGCAAATTTTATAGATCTACAAACAAATTTTCAATTCGTATTCAGATCTATACCTCATTATTTTAACGATGTGTCCCTTTGTCCCGATCGTTATTTATAGTCCCTGTGTCTCGGTCGTCATTTATATTCCCTGTGTCCCAGCGTCCCGGTCGTCATTTGTGTCCCGGTTTCCCAGTCTGTAATTTCTCTTCGAACAATCCCTGTGTCCCGGTCTGTCATTTATATATCTTCCCTGTACCCCCGTCGTCCCCTTTGTAGTTGTGTCACTGTGTCCCGGTCGTCATTTATATTCCCCGTGTCCCGGTGTCCCAGTCTGTAATTTCTCTTTGAGGTTCCCGGTCGTCATTTATATTCCCTGTATCCCCGTGTCCCGGTCGTCATTTGTCTCCCGGTCTGTAATTTCATCAGTTGACAAACATGACGTCAGTCGACACACAATTTCATGACGCATACAGCTCAATCCTTACAATGACGTCAGTCGACAGACACACAGACAACTTATTTTTATATATATAGATATATAGCTGTTGGGGGGGGGGGGCTCGGGGGGCATCGCGCCCCCAAGCCCCCCGCGCGCTTAAGTTGTTACACGCCATATTAGTTACCTGCCATTGTAGTTGTGTCCCTGTGTCCCACCTGTGAATTGAGATAGATATAAATATATATATATTTTTTGAACTACATAAAACTTGCGAATATACAACATTCTTCGCTGTCCAATTTAACTACGTAAAACTTAAGAATATACAACATTCTTCCATGTCCCATTGTTTGTGCATATAAATAGATTGTTAGGCTTATCGACTCTTGAACATGCAACATAAAATTGTCCATGGGAAAAGCATTCCGTATTCAGATCTATACCTGATTATTCTAATGATTGCCCTTTAACTTTGTTGATGCTGATTGCTAATCAAACATTCCCTGTGTCCCCGTCGTCATTTATATATCCCCCTGTGCCCCCTGGCACCCCCCTTGTAGTTGTGTCCCTTTGTCCTGGTCGTCATTTATATTCCCAGTATTCCGGTCGTCATTTGTGTCCCGGTGTCCCAGTCTGTACTTTCTCTTTGAGTGTCGAGGTCGTCATTTATATTCCCTGTGTCCCGGTGTCCCGGTCATCATTTTCGTCCCGGTTGTCATTTGTGTCCCGGTGCTTTGTTGATGGTGATTGCTAATCGAACATTCCTTGTCTCCTGGTCGCTTTCTCTTTGAGTGTCCCTTTCATCATTTTTATTCCCTATGTCCCGGTGTCCCGGTCGTCATTTGTGTCCCGATGTCGAGGTCTGTAATTTCGTCAGTCGTCAAGACATGACGTAAGTCAACACACAATCATGACGTTAATCGACAGACACACATACAACTTATTTTTATATATATCTACTAGCTGTTGGAATTTGCTGTCTACCAGCAAATTTTAGTACTTTTATATATCTACTAGCAAATCTTACTAGCAAATTTTCTACTAGCAAATTTTATAGATCTACAAACAAATTTTCAATTCGTATTCAGATCTATACCTCATTATTTTAACGATGTGTCCCTTTGTCCCGGTCGTTATTTATAGTCCCTGTGTCTCGGTCGTCATTTATATTCCCTGTGTCCCAGTGTCCCGGTCGTCATTTGTGTCCCGGTGTCCCGGTCTGTAATTTCTCTTCGAACAATCCCTGTGTCCCAGTCGTCATTTATATATCTTCCCTGTACCCCCGTCGTCCCCTTTGTAGTTGTGTCACTGTGTCCCGGTCGTCATTTATATTCCCTGTGTCCCGGTGTCCCAGTCTGTAATTTCTCTTTGAGGTTCCCGGTCGTCATTTATATTCCCTGTATCCCCGTGTCCCGGTCGTCATTTGTGTCCCGGTCTGTAATTTCATCAGTTGACAAACATGACGTCAGTCGACACACAATTTCATGACGCATACAGCTCAATCCTTACAATGACGTTAATCATGACGTTACTCGACAGACACACAGACAACTTATTTTTATATATATCTACTAGCTGTTGGAATTTACTGTCTACCAGCAAATTTTAGTACTTTTATATATCTACTAGCAAATCTTACTAGCAAATTTTCTACTAGCAAATTTTATAGATCTACAAACAAATTTTCAATTCGTATTCAGATCTATACCTCATTATTTTAACGATGTGTCCCTTTGTCCCGGTTGTTATTTATAGTCCCTGTGTCTCGGTCGTCATTTATATTCCCTCTGTCCCAGCGTCCTGGTCGTCATTTGTGTCCCGGTCTGTAATTTCTCTTCGAACAATCCCTGTGTCCCGGTCGTCATTTATATATCTTCCCTGTACCCCCGTCGTCCCCTTTGTAGTTGTGTCACTGTGTCCCGGTCGTCATTTATATTCCCTGTATCCCTGTGTCCCGGTCGTCATTTGTGTCCCGGTCTGTAATTTCATCAGTTGACAAACATGACGTCAGTCGACAAACAATTTCATGACGCATACAGCTCAATCCTTACAATGACGTCAGTCGACACACCTGACGTCACTCGACAGACACACAGACAATTTATTTTTATATATATAGATATATAGCTGTTGGGGGGGGGGCTCGGGGGGGCATCGCGCCCCCAAGCCCCCCGCGCGTGTAAGTCGTTACACGTCGTTACACTAATAAGTTACCTGCCATTGTAGTTGTGTCCCTGTGTTCCACCTGTGAATTGAGATAGATATAAATATATATATTTTTTGAACTACATAAAACTTGCGAATATACAACATTCTTCGCTGTCCAATTTAACTACGTAAAACTTAAGAATATACAACATTCTTCCATGTCCCATTGTTTGTGCATATAAATAGATTGTTAGGTTTACCAACTCTTGAACATGCAACATAAAATTGTCCATGGGAAAAGCAATCCGTATTCAGATCTATACCTGATTATTCTAATGATTGCCCTTTAACTTTGTTGATGCTGATTGCTAATCAAACATTCCCTGTGTCCCCGTCGTCATTTATATATCCCCCTGTGCCCCCCGGCACCCCCCTTGTAGTTGTGTCCCTGTGTCCTGGTCGTCATTTATATTCCCAGTATTCCGGTCGTCATTTGTGTCCCGGTGTCCCAGTTTGTACTTTCTCTTTGAGTGTCGAGGTCGTCATTTATATTCCCTGTGTCCCGGTGTCCCGGTCATCATTTTCGTCCCGGTTGTCATTTGTGTCCCGGTGCTTTGTTGATGGTGATTGCTAATCGAACATTCCTTGTCTCCTGGTCGCTTTCTCTTTGAATGTCCCTTTTCTCATTTTTATTCCCTATGTCCCGGTGTCCCGGTCGTCATTTGTGTCCCGATGTCGAGGTCTGTAATTTCGTCAGTCGTCAAGACATGACGTAAGTCAACACAAAATCATGACGTTAATCGACAGACACACATACAACTTATTTTTATATATATCTACTAGCTGTTGGAATTTGCTGTCTACCAGCAAATTTTAGTTCTTTTATATATCTACTAGCAAATCTTACTAGCAAATTTTCTAATAGCAAATTTTATAGATCTACAAACAAATTTTCAATTCGTATTCAGATCTATACCTCATTATTTTAACGATGTGTCCCTTTGTCCCGGTCGTTTTTTGTAGTCCCTGTGTCTCGGTCGTCATTTATATTCCATGTGTCCCAGCGTCCCGGTCGTCATTTGTGTCCCGGTGTCCCGGTCTGTAATTTCTCTTCGAACAATCCCTGTGTCCCGGTCGTCATTTATATATCTTCCCTGTACCCCCGTCGTCCCCTTTGTAGTTGTGTCACTGTGTCCCGGTCGTCATTTATATTCCCTGTGTCCCGGTGTCCCAGTCTGTAATTTCTCTTTGAGGTTCCCGGTCGTCATTTATATTCCCTGTATCCCCGTGTCCCGGTCGTCATTTGTGTCCCGGTCTGTAATTTCATCAGTTGACAAACATGACGTCAGTCGACACAAAATTTCATGACGCATACAGCTCAATCCTTACAATGACGTCAGTCGACACACCTGACGTCACTCGACAGACACACAGACAACTTATTTTTATATATATAGATATATAGCTGTTGGGGGGGGGAGGCTCGGGGGGGCATCGCGCCCCCAAGCCCCCCGCGCGCGTAAGTCGTTACACGCCATATTAGTTACCTGCCATTGTAGTTGTGTCCCTGTGTCCCACCTGTGAATTGAGATAGATATAAATATATATATTTTTTGAACTACATAAAACTTGCGAATATACAACATTCTTCGCTGTCCAATTTAACTACGTAAACCTTAAGAATATACAACATTCTTCCATGTCCCATTGTTTGTGCATATAAATAGATTGTTAGGTTTACCGACACTTGAACATGCAACATAAAATTGTCCATGGGAAAAGCAATCCGTATTCAGATCTATACCTGATTATTCTAATGATTGCCCTTTAACTTTGTTGATGCTGATTGCTAATCAAACATTCCCTGTGTCCCCGTCGTCATTTATATATCCCCCTGTGCCCCCCGGCACCCCCCTTGTAGTTGTGTCCCTGTGTCCTGGTCGTCATTTATATTCCCAGTATTCCGGTCGTCATTTGTGTCCCGGTGTCCCAGTCTGTACTTTCTCTTTGAGTGTCGAGGTCTTCATTTATATTCCCTGTGTCCCGGTCATCATTTTCATCCCGGTTGTCATTTGTGTCCCGGTGCTTTGTTGATGGTGATTGCTAATCGAACATTCCTTGTCTCCTGGTCACTTTCTCTTTGAGTGTCCCTTTCGTCATTTTTATTCCCTATGTCCCGGTGTCCCAGTCGTCATTTGTGTCCCGATGTCGAGGTCTGTAATTTCGTCAGTCGTCAAGACATGACGTAAGTCAATACACAATCATGACGTTAATCGACAGACACACATACAACTTATTTTTATATATATCTACTAGCTGTTGGAATTTGCTGTCTACCAGCAAATTTTAGTACTTTTATATATCTACTAGCAAATCTTACTAGCAAATTTTTTACTAGCAAATTTTATAGATCTACAAACAAATTTTCAATTCGTATTCAGATCTATACCTCATTATTTTAACGATGTGTCCCTTTGTCCCGGTCGTTATTTATAGTCCCTGTGTCTCGGTCGTCATTTATATTCCCTGTGTCCCAGCGTCCCGGTCGTCATTTGTGTCCCGGTGTCCCGGTCTGTAATTTCTCTTCGAACAATCCCTGTGTCCCGGTCGTCATTTATATATCTTCCCTGTACCCCCGTTGCCCCCTTTGTAGTTGTGTCACTGTGTACCGGTCGTCATTTATATTCCCTGTGTCCAGGTGTCCCAGTCTGTAATTTCTCTTTGAGGTTCCCGGTCGTCATTTATATTCCCTGTATCCCCGTGTCCCGGTCGTCATTTGTGTCCTGGTCTGTAATTTCATCAGTTGACAAACATGACGTCAGTCGACACACAATTTCATGACGCATACAGCTCAATCCTTACAATGACGTCAGTCGACACACCTGACGTCACTCGACAGACACACAGACAACTTATTTTTATATATATAGATATATAGCTGTTGGGGGGGGGGGGCTCGGGGGGGCATCGCGCCCCCAAGCCCCCCGCGCGCGTAAGTCGTTACACGCCATATTAGTTACCTGCCATTGTAGTTGTGTCCCTGTGTCCCACCTGTGAATTGAGATAGATATAAATATATATATTTTTTGAACTACATAAAACTTGCGAATATACAACATTCTTCGCTGTCCAATTTAACTACGTAAAACTTAAGAATATACAACATTCTTCCATGTCCCATTGTTTGTGCATATAAATAGATTGTTAGGTTTACCGACTCTTGAACATGCAACATAAAATTGTCCATGGGAAAAGCAATCCGTATTCAGATCTATACCTGATTATTCTAATGATTGCCCTTTAACTTTGTTGATGCTGATTGCTAATCAAACATTCCCTGTGTCCCCGTCGTCATTTATATATCCCCCTGTGCCCCCCGGCACCCCCCTTGTAGTTGTGTCCCTGTGTCCTGGTCGTCATTTATATTCCCAGTATTCCGGTCGTCATTTGTGTCCCGGTGTCCCAGTTTGTACTTTCTCTTTGAGTGTCGAGGTCGTCATTTATATTCCCTGTGTCCCGGTGTCCCGGTCATCA